>NC_057805.1:276083129-276103236 GCF_018294505.1 Triticum aestivum
CCTGGGCCCGGCGGGCTGCGGCGGGGCGTGGGACGGGCGGCGGTGATGTGGCGGCACGGGAGTGGATGAGGGAGGCGGCGACGCTGATGTGGCGGCGGGGGATTGGCCGGGGTGAGGTGGCGGTGGTCGTGTCCGGCGCCGGGCGGACATGTCCGGCGGCGCGAAGGAGCGGGGCTAGGGTTTCATCTGCGCGAAAATGGAAGGGGAGGGCCTATATATAGGTAGAGGGAGTTAGGAGTGTCCAAACGAGGCACGGTTTTCGCCCACACGATCGTGATCGAACGATCGAGAGCATGGAGGGTGTTTTGCTGGGTTAGTGGGCTGAGGTCAAGGGGTGCTGGGCTGCAAAGAGAAGGGGGTTTTGGGCTACGCGGTTAACCGTTGGGCATCAAACGACCTCCAAATGGAACGAAATTTGACGGGCTATCTGTCGGTGCTATACCAAGGCCACTCAGCGAATCTCGGCCCATTCCGAGAAGGTTTTTCTCCCGCTCACAAAACAAGGTCTGAGAGGGGCGACGGGCGCGTGCGAGAGTGTCGGAACGCGAAACGGACAACGGGGAAAAGGACCGGATGCAAGTTTCGAAAAACATGATGATGCAATGCAGATGATGACATGGCAAAATGCAACACGCAAGCAAATGACATGTCAACGACGGCGAATAACTGGATGACACCTGACGCATCGGATCCGGGGCGTTACAACACTCCTCCACTAACAAGAGATCTCGTCCCGAGATCTTAGGACCGAGACGGAAGGAAAAAGGGATGAGGTGAAATAAGAATGCAAGAGGAAAAGCAAAGAATCGAGGGCACTCGAGAAGAAGAGAGGAACGACGAGAATGACGAGAATCAAATGCTCGCGGAATCAGATAGACTCTGAAACCACTCCGGTTAGAACGAGATAAGAAACGAATAAGACTGAAAGGATTTAGGCAGCACTCCGGCTGAACAAGGAAAAGAATAGAACATGAACTTGAGAAATGGAACGATACTTGACTTGAGGAACAACATAAAACCTCCGGAATACTTGAAATAGTTGAATGAAAGGAACGAAGAAGAAATGATATCATCTACCACAACTGAGTTTGAAAGCATCCTTAGGAGGAAGGATTGAACGAAGTTGTTGAGAAAATCAACAACGAAAAGAATAAGCTTGTTGTGGTCTTATGGGTACATCTCAAAATCAAGAGGTGATAACCAACCACAAACGGAAAAGATTGAAAAGCTGAGAGGAACGAGGAAATGCAAAACTCCACTTCAGAAGAATATGGAGAATCAATTGCACTTTGAGAAGCAAGAAGAAGATACTTGAGCTACGCCTACAAGAATCTTGATGAACACTTGAAGAATGAATTAAATCATGACGAACCACCGTGATGAACTCCGGTAACTAAAGGATGACGAGGTAAAATTGAGGATGAAAGGGATAAGATTAAATCCTTGTGACGATTTGGATGGAGGTTCGCGACGAAATCGGCGAGAAGCTTGGAACTCCGGAAAAGAAAAGATAAAACACTTTGAACCAAGAATGTGATAAGGTGAACAATCTCTGAAAAGAAGAGATTAATCCACATGAAGAAAGAAAATAAGGATTGCGTTATGCTTATCCTCCACCAATTAAATTGATGAGAAACAATGGTTTTGCATACTACCTATTCTCGTTGGAAAGATTAAGGGGGGGATATAGCGCAAAACTTGAGAAAGTCTTCGTGAACCACCGGTAGGATTGGAAAGAACGAATGAAATGATATGATAACAATAGAAAGAATCTTGAACGAGCCACCGTAGGAATTGAAACGAATGACGAAAAGAGAATGATTCACCGAAAAGAATTAGAAAAGCACCGGAAAGAGAATGAATATACTTGAGGGAATTTAGAGACAAGAGAACGAAGAGATCGCAAACTGATTAAATAGCAAAACACCGGAAGAATATGGAGACGAATGAAAAGGCATGAATATAGAATAATCGGAGAACGGATTTGAAAACTTAGAACGAAGAAATATTCTGAAATGGAGGCCTCCGGATACTTGAGACGAAAAACAACTCCTGAAATACTCCGGATGGGTGAAAATAATTGCATGACTGGAAACAATTTGATAGGGTAACATCGATCTAGCACCGCGAATCTTCAGGAGAATGGACAAGATTTAGGGAAAACTCTACTTCGGTCCTCAAATGTTGAGAATGACGACGAGAAGGACACCAAAATTGTTGAGATACTCCGGGAGAATGAAAAGCGAAGAGGTTGAGCCAACAATGAAAATATTTTGAAATCGATCTTGGAAAGGCATCTGACTGATGAAATTCATTCTTACGTCAACTTTGAAAAGAATTTGAGAATAACTCTGGGAAAATTAGAAGAGTCAGGTAAGATCCTGGGAAAAGACCTGTGGGTTAGGGCCCACTGAAGAGAAATCACGTTGAAAAAGGATTGTTGAAGAGATAGATGCTGCACCGGAACAATTGAAATATTTGCATGAGGTGACAACCTCGAATTAATATGAACACAGACGAATCTCCTGAGATGTCTTCATCACTCCGGAACGATTAAATGACGAGAGGGGAACGAGCAACGGGAAACATTTGAGCCGAGGAAAGAATATAATCACTACCAAAAATTGGAATTGAATCCACCGGAGAAGAAAAGAGATGAAGAATGTCAAACAAGACGCGAATTCACCGGTTGAAATAATTGAGGGAAGACTAAAGATACTCCGCACAAATGAAATAGATGCTGGAATAGAGGCTCAGACTTCGGGAATAAAAGGGGTGGGAGGGCGGGAAAAAAAACAAAGGCAACTTGGAAGGGAGAACCGACGAATAACTTGAAGAGGAAGCACCGATTGAAATAATTGAGGAGGGAATGCAAAGGCTTCACACGAGTAGGATGGATACTCGATTACGGACTCCGGTTCCGAGAAGAAGAAGGGAGGGCAGGTGGGAAAAACAAGGACAACTTCGGATGGGAAACAACGTCGGTTGAGAAAGCACTGAGGACTGGTCTTGCCAAAGATGACGAGGATCGAAAACACTCGAAGAGAAATGCGCCGGATTGGAGAGAGGATGGACAACGAACGAAAACTAACCGCGAGATCCTAAAAAAATTTGAAGGGGAAGAGGAATAGTTCAAAACACCTACGTCAAGATTTCTCACCAGAGCGACGAAGGGGCAGAGGAGTAAAAAGATCCTACTCTCCGATATAACTAGACTCCGAAAACAGTTTTCTTCTAGACTCAACAACGGCCAAACTACACGATCAATCAAGGGGGGCTCCTAGGGTCGGTCGAGGCTCTGATACCAACTTGTCACGCCCAATATGCGACCCTATCCGCGAGGAACTCGAAGGTCCCAGCAAGGATAGACCCGCATATTGAAACGCTTTTGCAAGGTGGATATCATTGCATCAACATTACATAATAGTTGGGGATACATACAAGGCATACAAATGCCGCAAGAATACATCAATACATCAAACACATGATCAACATCCGAGTACGGAAGAAACATAAATAGAAGCTCAAACGACATCCACCCTGCTAGCCCAGGCTGCCGACTTGGATCCTATCCCCTGATTGAAGAAGAAGCAGAAGAAGAACTCCAAAACTAGTAACATCGCTCTCGCGTCATGATCATCGCAAAATCTGAACCTGCAACTGTTGGTGTAGTAATCTGTGAGCCACGAGGACTCAGCAATCCCATTACCATGGGTATCAAGACTAGCAAAGCTTAAAGGGTAAGGAAGGGGTAAAGTGGTGAGGTTGCAGCAGCGACTAAGCAAGTATGGTGGCTAACTTACGCAAATAAGAGTGAGAAGAGAAGCAACGGAACGGTCGTGAAACTAGCAATGATCAAGAAGTGATCCTGAACTCCTACTTACGCCAAACATAACCCAGAAACCGTGTTCACTTCCCGGACTCCGCCGAGAAGAGACCATCACGGCTACACACGCGGTTGATGCGTTTTAATTAAGTCAAGTGTCAAGTTCTCTACAACCGGACGTTAACAAATTCCCATCTGCCACATAACCGCGGGCACGGCTTTTGTTGGGGATATAACTAATGGTGTCACCCGCCCGGGAAGGGCCGGGTTATGTCATGACGATCATCACATGAAGCCCAATATCAAGCTTGAGGATGGAGGTTCAATAATGGGCCTAAGGCCTAGAGGCGGCGGCGAGGCCCGTAGTGATAAACCGCCGTTAAGGCATGACTTATAGTGTAAGGCAAGAATAGTTAAGAGTCCGAGGCGGACACTGTTTATAAGCCGGCCGGGTCTCTGAGAGCCGCTGGGCGTTAACCTCTCTATATAATGGGACGACCCAGCGGCGGTTCAGGAGAAGTAAGATCAGATTGATAGCCAGGCATAGCGGTTTAGCTCCCTGGTCATCAAAACCCTAAGTAATCCAACCTCAACTTGAGTAGGCTTTTACCTTCACCGTAAGGGGTCGAACCAGTATAATCCTCGTGTCCTTTGTCCCGTCTAACCCCTTTAAGCTTCCTAGTTGCGATGGCTCCACGACTAAGTCCTTGCACGAGGACATCTGCCGTGACAATTCCACGACAGTTGGCGCCCACCATGGGGCCAGCGCATGGTGGATTTGAGTTCTTGAAGGGCAGCTTCGTAGGGCTCAAGGGATACGTTGTGGGCCGGATGACCAAGAGTTGTCGTGGCAAGCTCTACATTGACGACGCAGGCTGGGGCCCCGACGCCGGCGCAATCGAGTACGGGTACCGGGTCCCCTTCGGCGGAATCCATGTTTTCATTGGCAAGATTGGCTAGCTGGGCCCTAAGCCAGACCTCTGCACCGACCTCGTCGAGACGGCTCAGCATGCGAGACCCGCCCGGACTCTGCCTGCCTTGAAGCGTGCTTTCGTGGGATGCGTCCATGGAGGACTCTCTGAAGGATCTGGATCTGGCGATGAGACGGCCGCCCGTTCTGACGACGAGTCGTCCACAGATGAGACCAACTCGTTATATCAACTTCAAGATGGCAGGCTCAGGGGTTGTTCCGATGGCGACAGTATTCCGGACCCCTTTGAGCCGCCAAGCCGGGTTGGAATATTCATGGCCGGCACACAACCTGTTCAAAACCCCGCCGCTGGGGCAGGAGGCCCTGTGCACTCGCCGGCTCAGGTGCTAATGGATCTCACAGATAAGATGACATCCCTGTTAACTGCCACGGTCGTCCCGGCGAATCAAGCTCAACATGATGCAGAAGTAGCACAACTAAAATTGGACATAGCGCAGGCCAAGGAAGACCTGGCAGCGGAAGGGGCTAGGATGGCTGCGGAGCAGGCGGCTCTGGACGCCCAGGCTCAGTTTATTCAGGCGCAGTCTTTCCGGCTCACGATGGATCAGAACGCATCCAATGAGGTCATGAGAAGGAGGTATCAGAAAGCTCAATCTCGACTCCCTCCGGTTTATGACCCTCGCAACCTCTTCAACACACCCGGTGCAGGGCCTAGCAACCCGCCAGAGATGAATCAGATCACAGCACCCGGGGCGGGAACGCTGGTTCAGCCACCAGTGATGGGGCCTCCCCGTGTGAATACTTCACCGCCTCCATACGTGCCAACACCACCGGGTCATTATTCTAACCCGTTGGAAAACATGATCGCTGCAGCAGCGTGACTGGCGGCTCTTCCGGTTGAGGGTGACTCCCCAACGGCGGTCGAAACCCGCAGAGTCAGAGAACTTCTTCAGACGGCTTTGGCGCAGCAGGAGGCATATTCATATAGCCGGGACAGGATTCATTCGACCCCTCGACAGGCAATTCGTCAAAACCGGAGTCCGAGTTATAGCAGACACATGGCGTCGGCGGCCGGCTCAAGCAACGTCCGGCGCCATGACTTTCCTGGGGGGCATGGCTCGACACATAATGGAGCCTTTAATGCGGTAGATCAAGACAGAGCGCGTCAGGAAGCTGAGCAGGCGGCTCAGATGACGGCTTACCAGCGTTTTCCGGTTCACCCGACGGCTTCTGTTGAGGCAGGCATGGCTACAAGAGCCGGAGGCGTCCCTTGCCTGGTGCCGGCTCTCTGTAACGAACGTCTGCCGAAGGATTTCAAAGGAGCTAGGAAGGTACCTAATTACACGGCTGATTTACAGCCCAGAGCATGGGTTGAGAGCTACGAGATGGTTATGGAGTTGCTGGAGGTCAGCGAAGCAGCAATGGCCAAATACTTCACCATGATGTTGGATGGGACTGCCTGCACTTGGTTGAAGGGACTGCCGCCCAATTCCATCGGGTCATGGGCAGAGCTAAAAGCCCGGTTCATCCAAAACTTCAAAGATACATGTAGGCAATCAATGTCGATTGTGGATTTGACTAACTGCAAACAGCAAGAAGGCGAGTCTACAACCCATTGGGTACGCCGGGTCAAAGAGATAATACATTCGTCTGATAAGATGGATGCCGGCTCTGCGGTCTTGATGTTGGAGCAAAATTGTCGTTTTGCGCCTCTGAAGATGAAGCTTGGGCGGCTCAAGCGCGATTGCAACGATATGGGTATGCTGATGGCGGCTCTGGTCAAGTACGCTGACTCTGATAGTACCAAGGATCCCGCGTCTGATGAGGAAAAGACAGGGAAGGGAGAGAAGAATGGCAACGGCAAGGACCCTCAGCATAACCCGACGAACCAGGGAAGTAATAAACGTAAGGCTAATGGCAGTATGGAATTCGTGGCCAACACCAATGCGCAAGGTAACAACCACCGACGTAAGGGGAGACCACCTCCCCGATCCGCCGGATCAGGCCCGACGCTTGAGCAATTGTTGAATGAGCCCTGTCCAAGGCACGGTTCTAGGGAGAAGCCAGGCACTCATCTATGGAAAGACTGTGCCATCATGAAAGCTTTCAAAAATTCCAACACTTTCAATGGCAACAATGGGCAGGGCGGCGGCTCAGGCGGCAGCGTCTTTCATGGCCCGGGCGGCGGTTCAAATTCCAATTTTCAGAATTTTCAAAGTAATCAAGGGGGTTTCAACCAGCAATCTGGCTAGGGTAATCAGCAGCAGCAGTAGGGGGATATCAGACCAATCCAAAGCAGCTCAACAGTGGACAGTATCATGTGTTTACTACCAGTTTGTGCTAGCGAGACCAGAAGCTTCATAAAAGGGCTGTGAACGCTGTTGAGCCGGCGGTTCCACGTTACTTGCGATGGTCTGAGCAACCTATTGTATGGAGTTGGGAGGATCACCCTCCCCGGGTTGATAATCCGGGTCACCTGGCTTTGGTGGTGGCTCCTCAAGTTGGAGGGTATAAATTCACTAAGGAGCTCATGGACGGGGGCAGCAGCATCAACATCCTCTATTATGAGACCTTCCGTCGTATGGGATTATCCGATAAAAACCTCAGCCAGTCCAATACTGTTTTCCACGGCGTGGTGCCTGGTAAGTCGGCGTATCCAATTGGTAAGATCGAGCTGGAAGTAGCCTTTGGAGATGAGTACAACTCCAGGGCGGAAAAACTGACTTTTGAGGTGGTCAAGATCAGAAGCCCGTACCATGCTCTATTTGGGCGGCCGGCTTACGCCAGGTTCATGGCACGGCCGTGTTATGTATACTTGCAGCTCAAGATGCCGGGTCTCAACGGGAGCATTACAGTTCACGGCAGCCGAAAAGTAGCTTTGGAGTGGGAGGAAGGTGACGCTGCTTACGCTGAATCTATTTGTGCGACAGAGGAGTTGAAGTTTTATAAGGATAATGTTGACCCGGCAGATATGACGTCTCTGAAAAAGCCAACCACGGAGCATGAGCCGGTAATGAAATTTAAGTCGGCCGATGAGACTAAGCTTGTTGACTTTGTTCCAGGTGACTCATCTAAGCAGTTCAGCATCAACGCCAATCTGGATCCTAAATAGGAAGGCGCGCTCATCGAGTTCATCCGTGAGAACCGGGACATCTTTGCATGGAAACCTTCTGACATGCCGGGTGTAGCGAGAGAGCTCGCTGAGCACACTCTTAATATTGATCCAAAATTTAAGCCCGTCAAGCAATTCCTCCGTCGGTTTAAAGACGAGAGGCGGAAGGCCATTGGTGAGGAAGTAGCTCGGCTCTTGGCGGCCGGGTTCATTGTGGAAGTCTTTCATCCAGAATGGTTAGCTAACCCGGTGCTCGTACTCAAAAAGAACGGCACCTGGCGTATGTGTGTGGATTATACGGATTTAAACAAGGCTTATCCGGCTGATCCTTTTGCTCTCCCTCGTATTGATCAAATTATTGATGCTACAACGGGTTGTGAGCGTTTGAGTTTTTTGGATGCGTACTCTGGTTACCATCAGATCAAAATGGCTGTTAAGGACCAAGAGAAGACGGCGTTCATTACTCCCTTTGGAGCTTTCTGTTATGTGTCTATACCTTTTGGGCTCAAGAGTGCACAGTCGACTTACCAGCGTTGCGTGCAAAATTGTCTTCATAATCAGATTGGGCGCAACGTTCACGCCTATGTGGATGATATTGTGGTCAAATCCAGAGAGAAGGAGACCTTGATAGATGATCTAAGAGAGACCTTTGATAATCTCCGGGTCTACAACATGATGCTTAACCCGGCCAAGTGTGTTTTTGGTGTTCCTGCAGGCAAGCTCTTGGGTTTTCTGGTTTCTCACAGAGGCATTGAACCTAACCCGGAGAAGATCAAGGCAATCACCTCTCTGGCTAAGCCGGCGTGCATAAATGACGTCCAGCGTCTGGCTGGTCGCATCGCTGCATTGAGTCGATTTATAAGCCGGTTGGGCGGAAAGGCCATATACCACTGTATCAGATGATGAAGAAAACAGATGACTTTGTCTGGAGTGATGCTGCTAATGCTGCTTTTGAAGATTTGAAAAGACAGTTAGCTGAGCCGCCAGTCCTTGCTACTCCTGTCGATAAGGAGCCTTTATTGTTGTATGTAGCCGCTAACACACGAGCCGTCAGTGTGGTAGTCGTGGTGGAGCGCAAGGAGGCGGGTAAGGAACATCCGGTTCAGCGGCCGGTTTACTATGTCAGCGAAGTACTCATTGAGTCCAAGCAACGGTATCCACAATGGCAGAAGCTTGTTTGGGGTGTTCATGGCAAGCCGGAAGCTTAAGCATTATTTCCAGGGCCACCCCATCATTGTGGTTAGTTCTGCTCCTTTAGGAGATATCATCCAAAACAGAGAAGCCACCGGAAGAGTTGCTAAGTGGGCCATTGAACTTGGGCCTCATGATTTAAAGTATGTGCCACGCACTGCTATCAAATCTCAAGCATTGGTAGACTTCATCAACGACTGGACAGAACTGCAGATGCCTTAGGAGAGGCCAGATAACACATACTGGACTATTCACTTCGACGGGTCCAGGCAGTTGGAGGGCTCGGGGGCTGGAGTCGTTTTAGCTTCCCCTCGAGGTGACAAATTTCGTTATGTGCTACGGTTGATGTTTCCCTGTACTAACAATGCAGCTGAGTATGAGGCCTTGCTCCATGGTCTTCGGATGGCTAAGGAGATGAGCTTAAGCCGGGTGAGATGCTTTGGCGACTCAGATTTGGTGGCTCAACAGGTATCAGGCAAGTGGGATTCCAAGGACCCCCTCATGGCGGCTTATCGCTGTGAAGTTGATGCCATCGCCGGGCATTTTCAGGGTTATCAAGTGGAGCACATTGACCGCAGAAAGAACGAAGCGGCTGATGCCTTAAGCCGGCTGGGCTCTCAGCGTAAGCCGGTGCCGCCTAATACTTTCTTGGATATTCTGCATAACCCTTCTGTCAAGTTGCCTACAGAGGAAGACTTGCCTGTTCCTGACCCAGAAGCGCAGTTGGTGGCGGCTCTTCACGTTATCCTAGACTGGACAGTGCCATACTTGGCTTACATGACCCGGGGAGACTTGCCTGAGGATGAAACTTTGGCCAGACAGATAACCCGGCGGTCTAAGTCAATGATAATTATCAATGGCGAGCTGCATCATCGCAGTGTTACTGGGGCTTTTCAGCTTTGTGTTTCCCCTAAGGAGGGTCAAGAAATTTTACGGGAGGTTCACGAGGGGGATTGTGGCCATCATGCCGGCTCGAAATCCCTTGTGGCGAAGGCTTTTCGTCATGGTTTTTATTGGCTGACGGCTCACGCTGACGCATAGGACTTAGTCAGTAAACGTGACGGTTGTCAGAAGTTCTCAAGACGTGCTCAGGTGCCGGCTCAAGAGTTGAGGATGATTCCAATCACTTGGCCGTTTGTAGTCTGCGGGCTTGATATGGTTGGGCCTTTCAAAAGGTCTAAGGATAAGAAGACCCACCTCTTGGTGGCGGTGCATAAGTTCACAAAGTGGGTTGAGGCAGAGCCAGTTAGTAAGTGTGACGCAGCCACGGCGGTTCAGTTCATGAAAAAGGTGATATTTCGCTTTGGTTTTCCACACAACATTATAACAGACAATGGTACCAATCTGTCTAAAGGCGCCATGGAAGAATTTTGCCAACGAGAGCATATTCGGCATGATGTTTCATCAGTAGCTCACCCCCAATCCAATGGTCAAGCTGAGAGAGCCAATCAGGAAATCTTGAAGGGCATCAAGCCCTGGCTTTTGGTCCCTTTGCAACGGACGCCGGGTTGTTGGGTGGAGGAGTTACCCTATGTGTTATGGAGCATCAATACTACTCCTAACAGGTCTACGGGTTACACGCCTTTCTTCATGGTTTACGGCGCCGAGGCGGTTCTCCGTAGCAACATCTGTCATGACTCGCCTTGAGTGGCGGCTTATGTCGAGGAGGACAATGAGCAAGCGCGTCAAGATGCTCTTGACTTGTTGGACGAACAACGTGACGTAGCAGCAGCTCGCTCGGCGATTTACCAACAAGACCTGCGCCGCTATTACAGCCGCCGGGTTAAGTCCAGGACCTTTCAGGAAGGTGATTTGGTGCTCCGGCTCATCCAGGATCAAACAGATGCACACAAGCTATCCCCACCTTGGGAAGGGCCCTTTGTGGTTAGCAAGAACTTGCACAACGGGTCGTACTACCTCATCGATATTCGAGAGTACAAAGATTCACGTAAGTCGGAGGAGGAGACCCGCCGGCCGTGGAATATAGCTCAGCTTCGACCTTATTACACCTGAGCCACCGGCTCTCATAATGTACATATTTCTATAGCCATGTATATATTATGATGAATAATAAAGCAGGACCTCTGTCCTTTTTCCCCTCCAAAGGTAAATGTGTCATTGTTATTTTCATTATGATATCGCAGGATCGCTTGGAGGATGATCCGGCTTATGATCGTATTCGAATCTAGCCATTAAATATATGATCACTTGGGGGCTTCCTGTTCAAACATAGGTCGTATATGAACCAAAGAGAACATAGCTATCGATACCCACTTAATTGGCATATTGCCGAGCTCACTTGGGAGTTTCTTGATCATATTTGAATCATGGCTCAACCCCCTTTGGGAACCGACGTGGATCGTATTCGAATCAGCGTCGTTAAACAACTCTCAAGATCATTTGGGGGCTTCCTGTTCAAACATAGGTCGTATTCGAACCAAAGAGAACATAGCTGTCAATACCCTCTTGATCGGCAACGCCAAAGCCACTGGGGCTATATGATCGTATTTGAATCTTAGCTTAACCCCTTTGGGACGGTTCTCTGGTCGTATTCGAATCAGAAGCCTCCAAATTTTTGAAGTCTCTTTGTTGCAAACAAGTTCTTTTGATTATATCTAAAGTGTTCAAGGGTGGTTTCTACTCCACCGGCTTAACTTTGGTCAATAAAGTTGATCGCACATGATAAGCATCATGTTACATAGTGGGGTTTTTTACTCATTATTCGGATCACATAAACCGGAGGTGTACTTGAAGGATCACAGGTATGCTGTTATGGTTGTCTCAAGGATATAATGGAGGACCGGTTTGATATGATTCCGGGTTATATGAAAAGTGTATGACTCTCCATGTGGTAAGCCGCCAAGGGACTTGTGATTTGTTTTTCTATGCAGGACAATTAAAGACAGCTCTTTAAACATAAGGAAAATAGAGGATCAAGCATAACTCGGAAGAATATAAAAGGGCAGCTTAAACAATGTTGAGCGCTACACACATGCGCGATGGCACGACAAAATTAAGTGTTTGTCCTACTCTATTACATGACTCCCCGAGTCCAAAAGGTGAGGCATCGTCTTTTAAGACATAACCATGAGCCGCCTGCGAGATCAAGGGCGTTGTTGGCCTGAGGTTTCCGGGTCATCCCTCTCCGCTCCTCCGGCTGTTTCCATGACCTGGAAGGTTGATGATTTCCAGTCAATGCCACTCAAGGCTTCAAATTGAGCCTCATCATCAATTAACCCGGCCGGGTCAACTTCAGGGGCGAAGGTATGCTTACAAGTTGGAGGAATCAGGCTGACTGCTTCATAACATGGTGTTGGAATTCTCTGATTCTCCGCGTCATAGCCCGGTTGATATTTGGTAAGATCTATGTCATTGCCAATCAAAGTGGCCACAGGGCGTACGCTCTTCACACAAGCGGCGAAGTCCTTCTGGTCAAAGGGGGTGCTGTCTTCCTTCAAGCTGGGATACCCAAGGGCGATGTCGGCCGGGTCTAGCTCCGGTAGAAACGCCTTGGCCCGGCTCAGAGCGGCTATAGCTCCGGCTCTTGCAGAAGCCCGTCTCAACTCTTGGAAGCGTTGAGGAAGTACGGCAAGCCGCCTGAGTACATCCGCCAGGTGAGTGGGAACTTCATTTGACAGAGCCACAACGGCTAAGGCACGTTGTGACCCGGTGTAACGTTGCTCTACGAAGGTATAAACCGCCTTCAATTTTGTCAGCACATTTTGATTAAGATTGGAGCTCCTGGGGCCTGCATTGCAAAGACAGTTAAGCTGATGACAATTGAGATGCTCTTTGGAAAAGATGTAAACTAGCTAAACACTTATAGAGTTGCTTACCAAAGATTACGGACACCATCTGAGAAACATGGTGTTTTAAGCCGGATAGCTCGGCGGCTGTTCCAGCAAGAGTGGCCTCCGCTTGTTCGGCCCGGCTGAGCAAAGCCGCCTTTTCATCCGCCCAGGCTTTTCTCTCTGCTTCAAATTTCTTTTTCAGTTTATCTTGAGCAGATACACTGAATTCAAACTTGGAGTTCGCCTTTTGGGTTTCATTTTCTTGAGTCTTCAGGCGGTTCTTTAAATCAGAGATCTTCGATTCAAATTGCTTGACGGCGGCCTGTATAAATTCGGGGTCACAGTTAGGGTGATTATAATGCAACATTAAGTCCTAAGCACTTTGCAAGCAAAGGCACTTGGCACTTGGGGGCTAATGTATGCTGAAGAGTTCTATTTACAGTGGCGGTTTATGCAAATAAGTCCCAAGCACTTTGCAAGCAAAGGTACTTGGCACTTGGGGGCTAATGCATATTGTTGTTCAACTACTTGATTAAAACAAGGTAAGGACCGATTCAGATATGCTGATTAAACCGGACCTTGAGTGCTACTAGGTAAGCCGGTTTTCTTGCAGTGATTACTAAGCCGGTATTAAGTCTATAACAGATTTTATCATAAGTAATAGACTTGGGGGCTGGCATGGTAACTATAACTATGGAGTAAGAAAGAGAGTTATACCTCAGATTTTTGCTGTATTTGTTTCACCATGTCAATCTCCAGATCCCGGCTGTTGTGCACTTGATTTACATAGCCAGAGACAATATCTTCAATGCTCAGATGAGCATAATCAGTGATGTTCAACTTGGCCCGGCGGCGTTCCAGAAGTTCTTCCTTGGCAGAGCACTTGGCCAGCACGGTAGGTCGTCCCGGTTCGACAAACTCAATCCGGGTGATCTCAACGTCCGGATCATCTGGATGACCCAGGCTGGGGATCTCCGGGTTCTCAGAACCTTCTATAGCTTGTTCAACAGTTGGAGCAGCGGTGGCATCAGGAGATGGTACAGTCGGCGACTCATCAATAGAGACATTAGGAGCAGCCGTTCTGAGTTCCGGCTCAGCCAAGACCGGCTCTTCGGCCGGCTTATTTTTCTTCGCCCTCTTGCTGGGCTTCACTTGTACACTGTAAGTCAAAGGGTTAGTGCAAACACATGAGTAAGATAAGCATAAAATCAACTGATCATCTTTACCCGGGAGCGGTTTTGAGCCGGCAAGCTGGACTGCATTGACTCGCCGGAGGAAGGCGAAGTTCCCTGGTAGTTTGAGTTGGAAGAATTAAGGGGTTGATGAGTGGCGCCCGCCAAAGGATACAAAGAATATAAGTCGGAGATAACCTCAGTCCGGTGCTTCCTTGATGCTTCGGGTAAGCCGGAGGAGAGGTCTGCATCTTTGCTGGTCCGGGTCTGCCTCCGACTCTCATAAATCTGTCGCTTCAAAAGAAATTGAGGATCTTGATAAGCTAAAGGATGTGAAAATCTTACTTTCCGGGTTACTCTTCGGACTTTCCGTCTCGGCAAAGGCTCGGAGTCGGAGGAAATTATAGTTACCTCTTCATTCACTTCATGACTCGTTCCGGTGTCCTCCTGCTGATAATCCGTGTCAATAAGATGGTTAAAAAAGGAGCCTAAAGAGTCAAGAGCTACCTCTGACTCGAAGGTGTCTTCCAGACGAAGCAGGTCCGAGGCGCTAGGTTTATTCCCCTTCTTACGGGGAGTGGCTTTCCTGGCGGCTTTCTTAACTTTTGTGGCTTTCTTGGCGGCTTCGTTGTCATACTTGACCTTCCAGAATTTGTCATTAGCCTGTAAAATACAACAAAGGTTAGTGAGTTAAGACAAAATCGTTAAAATGGAAGGAGAAGTATTCAGGTCAATGGTTTACCGCTGGAGCCGGGTTAGTCTTGCAGAAAGGGCTTAAGCCCACTCTCCCGCAATCTGCCAGGCTCTCGTTCAGAAGCGATTTGGTTGTATCACCAATGACATCCTCAGGTAAGTCGTCTGGACTGTGTCGAAGAGGATCATCCTTCTGGCCCGTGTAATCACACATCAAGCCGGGGCGGCGGCTTAAAGGAATCACCCGCCAGGCGACCCAGACCCGGACCAGATCAATGCCATTTAAGCCGTTCCCCAGAAGAGCTTTGATTTTGTTGATGGTGGGAGTAAGTGGTTGACGTTCAGCTTGAGATAATTTGTCTGGCAAGGGGTGATTTGACTCCAGACGCAGGGCGCGAAAGCCGGGCAGAGGGTTCTCGTCAGCCGGAGAAATGTCTTGGCAGTAGAACCATGTCTGGTTCCAATATTTTGGGTGACTTGGCGGCTCAGCATAAGGGAAGAGACAATCTCTCCGTCGTTGGATTGAGATTCCACCGAGTTCCAAGCTAGGCCCGTTGGCACATTCATTCTGGCGGTTCAGCTAAAATAACTCCCTAAAGAGTAGCAAGCTGGGTTATTCTCCGAGGTACACCTCACAGAACACTTGGAAGTTGCAGATGTTTGACACGGAATTGGGTCTGATGTCTTGAGGTCGCAGATCAAAAAAGTGCAGGACATCTCTGAAGAATTTTGAGCCAGGAGGAGCAAAGCCCCGGTTCATGTGATCAGTAAATATGACAACTTCCCCATCCTTGGGTTGAGGCCTCTCTTCTGACGGGTCAGGAGCACGATAGGACATGACCTCTTTCTTTGGCAGGTAACCCATTTTCACGAAATCAGCTAAGATGCAGTAGGTGACGTTGGATCTAACCCAGTTGCATGTGATGGGTGCTTTGGGAGTCTTAGGCGGCATTGTGAAAGATGGAAGCCTATGACAAAATAAAAATTCCGGTTCAAATTTAAGCCGGAGGAAAATTTCAGTTCAGTATTCAAGATGGCGGCTTATGAAAGGGCCTAATGATATATGGCTAATTGTGTCAGGTTATTTAAGCCGCCGTGGATATCATGAGCAATTAAGTTATTTAACTCTATTATGAATGATCCGGAAATTTCACAAAGCATGGCCTCTTTTAAGCCGGCGATATGAGCCGCCATGGCTAACATATGCTATTTTTTCCTAAGTGTTGCACAAACAAGTTTCACAGATTGCAGGGATTATTTTGGATCAAACGATCGTCCAGAAAAGAAAAACTTCTAGACCTAAAAACTGGTACAGACAAGTTCGAGAGCTCTAAATGAGGTCTTTTTGCAAGCAAAAGGGATCTGCTAGTATTGAAAATGGGTGTGAAACGACTACCGCCGAAGTTATGCACTACACTTAGATCAAAGGAGGCTGTTGTGGAAGAACTGCGAAGGAATCGCGAGGAACCACGAAGAACGCAGAAGAACTCGCAAACCCTAATGCAGATCTAGTATACGGGACGGCGAGGACTTACTGGTGCTGATGAGCAGCGGAGGTGCGCCGCGGTTCTCTAGTCAAGACAGGTCGATGCAGCGGCCTTGGTTGGTGCAGACGGGATGTGCGGCGGCGGCGGAGCTCGGGCTCTGAGGTGTCGAGTGGAGGAAGACGATGGAAAGGGAAGAATGACGAAGACCTAAGGGCCGGGCGTACTTATAAGGGATGGCTGATGAATGGGCGCGAGAAACGAGGAGGCTGAAGACATGGTTATCCAGCTGCGGAAACGCCTCGATTTTCGGGACAATTATTACGATAAGGATTTGTTGAGATACGTTGGGCAGAACGTGCATTAATGGCGGATGACGTCACGGCGGGTTACAAGAATCCAGAAGATGACGTCATGGCGGGTTACAAAGAATCCAGAAGATGACGTCATGGCGGGTTATAGCCTTTGCGCAGACAGAAGCCAGAAGAATTTTTTTATTAAGGTATTGAAGATTGACATGAACCGGTTCAAATCAATCTGGGGCCTAATGTTGGGGATATAACTACTGGAGTCACCCGCCCGGGAAGGGCCGGGTTATGTCATGACGATTATCACATGAAGCCCAATATCAAGCTTGAGGATGGCGGTTCAATAATGGGCCTAAGGCCTAGAGGCGGCGGCGAGGCCCGTAGTGATAAACCGCCGTTAAGGCATGACTTATAGTGTAAGGAAAGAATAGTTAAGAGTCCGAGCCGGACACTGTTTAAAAGCCGGCTGGGTCTCTGAGAGCCGCTGGGTGTTAACCTCTCTATATAAAGGGACGACCCAGCGGCGGTTCAGGAGAAGTAAGATCAGATCGATAGCCAGGCATATCGGTTTAGCTCCCTGGTCAACGAAACCCTAAGTAATCCAACCTCAAGTGGAGTAGGCTTTTACCTTCACCGTAAGGGGCCGAACCAGTATAATCCTCGTGTCCTTTGTCCCGTTTAACCCCTTTAAGCTTCCTAGTTGCGATGGCTCCACGACTAAGTCCTTGCACGAGGACATCTGCCGTGACAATTGCACGACAGCTTTCGAAAGATAATACCCTGCAGGGGTGTCCCAACTTAGCCCATTATAAGCTCACACGGTCAACGAAGGATATTCCTTCTCTCGGGAAGACCCGATCAGTCTCGGAATCCCGGTTACAAGACATTTCGACAATGGTAAAACAAGACCAGCAAAGCCGCCCGATGTGTCGACAATCTCGATAGGAGTCGCACGTATCTCGTTCTCAGGACACACCGGATGAGCGAAGCATACAGGTACCGACGTAACCCAAGTTGCCAAGGGATGGTCCCACACGGTGCTCTAGTTTGGACCAACACTTAGACAAGCACTGGCCCGGGGGTAAAATAATGATGACCCTCGGGATGCGCGACTCCCAAGGGAAAAAAGGCTAGGTGAGGCAATGTAAAACCAAGGTTGGGCCTTGCTGGAAGAGTTTTATTCAAAGCGAACTGTCAAGGGGTTCCCATAAATCAGCCAACCGCTTAAGGGATGCAAAATCAAGGAACATAACACCGGTATGACGGAAACTAGGGTGGCAAGAGTGGAACAAAACACCAGGCATAAGGCCGAGCCTTCCACCCTTTACCAAGTATATAGATGCATTAATTAAATAAGAGATATTGTGCCAACATAAACATAATCCAACATGGAGCAATCTTCATCTTCACCTGCAACTAGCAACGCTATAAGAGGGGCTGAGCAAAGCGGTAACATAGCCAAACAACGGTTTGCTAGGAAGGTTGACAAAGGTAAGAGGTTCATGGCAATTTGGGAGGCTTGAAGAGCAAGTGATAAGTAGCGCAGCAAAGCGATAGAATGAAGCAACTAGCATAGCAATGATAGTAGTGAGATCCAAGGTGACGGTCATCTTGCCTGAAATCCCGCTAGGAAGAAGAACGAGTCCATGAAGAAGATGAAGCCACGAAGACGAACGAATCCTCACGATCGCAACGGCGCGGGAACTATCGAGAAGGAGCACACAACAAGGGAAACACACCACACATGAACAAGGCGTGATGGTCAACCAAGTATGATGCATGACAAGGCTACATGAAGCTACTCATGGCAAGAGATGATGCATACAAGAACAACACAACAAAGCAAGTTTAAATGAGGCCGGAAAGAACATATAACAATTGCGGTAAGTCCTCGTATACAAATTTCGAAATTGGTCCAGATCTGAATAAACCTTATGTTCAAGTTGTTAAACAGCAATTTAAGATGCACCAAGATGATCTACACGAAATTCTAGTCAAGTTACCTATAAAGTTTATTAGATTCGGAGCTACGGCCTAGAAGATATGAGCAAAACAAGTCAAGCATGGCATTGATGCAAAATGCATTCAAACATCAGGCAAACACCTCAAATCAAGGCTGAAACAATGTAACATGAAACTACATGCAAAACTAAGCAAGTTTCATATAGAGCATGCTCAAAACGGAGCAACGGTGCAACACATACACTCCAAACAAGATATAACAACAATCTGTCCAAAATAGCAACTAGGCATTTTGCAAGCATCATGAAAATATGCTACCGCACCTCAACATGAAAAAAAAGCCATGGGCATGATGTACAGGTAAAGCATGACAAAACATGAACACTGCGCTATCTCCATAAATCACTAGAACATGCTCAAAAGGGCATGACAAGATTGCAAATAATAACAGATCACAGACTTGGCAGAAATTACTGGACATGACAGAAATAACATCAGGTTGCAAAGTTTGGAGCTATAAAACAACATCTACAGGAACATATCATATGAAGCAAAGGCATGGGATAAATCTACTAATTGCATAGAACAAAAGTCCCTTACTGAACATGAGCCAAAAGGCACAGAAGATATGATGGCACCCATGTAAACATAGCAAGTTTCATAAACAGATTCAGACTTGGAAGAAAATAACAGGATATGGCAGAAACAACGATAAGTAGGCATGTTGGTGAGATTGAACCACTCACCACAGAGCATTAAATGGCATGGCAAGGTAACCAACAGTAAGAAGGCATTATTATGAAGCTAAGAATGGCAATAGCGTAGTCATAGGGTACATGGATCACTAGCAAAACACATGGCAACAACGAACTTCATGGTAACAGGCTGACAGAAACATTATTTAGCAACTTGAGAGCACGATCACAACAAGCTACCTCAGGCTATAAATGCAACCAAGGGAATGGATGTATAGAGAATAACATCAATAACAAAACATCCGTACTTAAGATCTCCAGATCATGCATAGAATGACTTGTAGCAGCAGGTTTATATGGCAAAAAAATATAACAGACTCAGACTTAGAAAAATCACCAAGTCACAGAAATCAGCAACATCACGGAGGCTACTTTGCATGCTTGTGCTAGTCAGCACAGAGATCTTAAAAATACAAGACTAGCACCACTGTAAAGACGGCATGATGAAGTTCAAAACACATGTAGAGGTCATGCTCATAGGATGCACACACAAAATGCAATGCAAAATACAATTCACCAAGTTCTGATAACAGACAGCAGTTAACAGCATATAACACTCTTACAATAATGATTAGGGCATTTAGATGACCTCAAGCAAGCATGGCACAATGCAACAAAATTAAGAGCATCTCATGGCGAAGATTTTGACATATTATGCACGCAAAGTGGAGCTATGTGAAAGAATTTATGGCATGGCAAACATGGCAACATGAGATAAAAATCCTGGGACTTGGAAGAATTTGGACCTCGCGGGAAATCAACGCGGGCGGTGGATCTCGCCGGAACTTCGCCGGAGAAGGACGGGGACGACTGGCGGGGCTCGGGGACGGCCGGAGAGGCTCGGGGTTGGCCGGATCCGGTCCGGCTCGACCGGATCTGGCC
>NC_057805.1:276103649-276125875 GCF_018294505.1 Triticum aestivum
GCCGCGGCGGGGCGTCGGACGGGCGGCGGTCACGTGGCGGCACGGGAGTGGAGGAGGGAGGCGGCGGAGTTGACGTGGCGGCGGGGGATTGGCCGGGGTGAGGTGGCGGTGGTCGCGCGAAGGAGTGGTGCTAGGGTTTCATCTGCGCGAAAATGGAAGGGGAGGGCCTATATATAGGTAGAGGGAGCTAGGAGTGTCCAAACGAGGCACGGTTTTCGCCCACACGATCGTGATCGAACGACCGAGAGCATGGAGGGGGTTTAGCTGGGTTAGTGGGCTGAGGTTAAGGGGTGCTGGGCTGCAGAGAGAAGGGGGTTTCGGGCTACGCGGTTAACCGTTGGGGCATCAAACGACCTCCAAATGGAACGAAATTTGACGGGCGATCTGGCTACTCGGTAAATCTCGGCCCATTCCGAGAAGCTTTTTCTCCCGCTCATGGAACAAGGTCTGAGAGGGGCGACGGGCGCGTGCGAGAGTGTCAGAATGCGAAACGGACAACGGGGAAAAGGACCGGATGCAAGTTTTGAAAAACATGATGACGCAATGCAGATGATGACATGGCAAAATGCAACACGCAAGCAAATGACATGGCAACGACGGAGAATAACTGGATGACACCTGACGCATCGGATCCGGGGGGTTACATGGCTCGGGAGGTGCAGAGAGATCAAGGCAAGGCAAACCTCGCGAGCTTCCAGTGACGTGAGCCATGATGATCGAGACCAGGCGGGCGCCAGCGCGCACAGTGTCCTTGCTTCCTCTTTGGTGCTAAGGGGGCAAGCGCAGGCGAGGAGTATCGAGGCGTCAAGCAAAGGTTTCCATATCGGTGCAACGAGACCAAGATCAGCAGGACGGCAGGACGGAGGTCATCGTGGAGCCCAAGATGGAGTTACCACCAGAGCCTTTGGCAGGCGAAGACTACTTTTTGTCAGGATAAGCTATACTAGCTGTCCCCTTTCAAATTGGTCGTTGTTGGCTCCCTTCCCGCTCAATATTTGGGAAGAGGACCAGGGCCTCTATAAACAGGGCTAGCCACCACAGTAGAAGGCAACTCAGCTTGAGCTGATCAGATCCTCACTTACCAGAACTCATCTGGAGCGATCCTCATCCATACACCACTCACCAAGCACAAGAACACCTCTCCTTAGGAGGCTGTTCTTCCCCTTGTACTGTTCATCCTCAGGCCAAGAGGCAATCCACCACCACCACACTAGAGTAGGGTATTAGACCACAACGGTGGCCCGAACCAGTATAAATCTTGTGTCTTTGTGTTCTTTGGTTTCGGCGAGCTAGTCCGTGAATTCGTGAAGCGTGCGAGGGCGTGATCGGTGAGGGGGAGATCTTCACGCGCACCCTAGTGTTCGAACCTTAAGGGTTTTGCCGGAACCCGAAATCTGACATTTGCCGCGCTAGGTAGGGGTGCGCTGGAGCCTCCCTTCCGCCAGTTGATCCATCGACGCTCCGCGGTTCCGATGTCCGCCGACCCAAGAACCAACGCCGGCCGCTGGGCGGCTTGGCCAGCCCGGGCGGCGTCGTCCACCCAGGAGGATGTCGACCCCGCGCTCCAGGCGGCACGAGCACCACCTAGCGCTGCAGGGCGCGGGCGGCGTGGCCAGGCACCGTCCACCCTTACCCCACGACAGGCGCGTGCTGCTGCAAGGGCTGCAAGCCATGCCGCGGCGACGGCGCCGCACACCCGGCGAGAGCAGGCGAACACGCGGGCTGCGCTCACGGTGGCACGGGAGCTGCTATGATGCCGGCTGATGGAGAGTGGCTGGGATGCACACCTGGAACGCATCACTGAGCTACTGGACGCAGCGGCCACGGGAGCACCGCTCTTCTACTACCAGCTCACGCCCCAGGCAGCGGCCGGATCCCACGGCGGGCCTCACCGCGCCCGCGTACCCCCGAGTGCGCCCGGGGGTCTCATCGACGTTAGCGCGGTCCACGGCATCGACCGCACCCTCGCAGTCGTACCACCCCTGATGGGTGCGGGTACGAGCATTGCCGCAAACGGCCCCAGCGAGGCACCACCCTACCACCCTCAGGACGACGTGATGGGCCGGGCGACGTGGAGCGTGGGGCAATTCGGCGAGGTCTTCGGGGCAACGGCCATGGAGGCCTACGTGCCTCGCATGATGAACCAGGAGTACACACCGGGAGATGACCCCAGCTCGTTCCTCGAGCCAGGCTGGGAAGAGGAGGCGCTAGGAGCTGAGGCCTTCCAGGAGCTGCCCGAGAGCCCCGCCAACAACGCCATCGACAACAGCTACCGAGTACCACTAATCCCCCAGGAGCAGGCTTACGCTAACCGTGAATCACAATTTTATTAGGTCACAGCACCAGGCGGCAGTTTTGGCACGATGGTACCCGTCCCGCCAGGAGAGGCTCGCCGGGGGCTACGTGGGGGAGCCAGGAGCAAGGCCCCACCATGCATCGCGCGGAGCAGGGCGTTACCCGGAGGTAGACCCTCTGTCGGGGAGGCGCCGGCGAGCCCTCCCCCGGCAGAGGACCCATGGTCGCCGAGGGCGCCGCTGGCATCCCCTTTGCCCCCTTTGGTGCCATCCTGGTTTCCGGTCGTCCCAACGGTGGTAGAGGGTGGCGCAAGGCGGGGCCCTTGTCTGGCGATATGAAGTAAGGCTCACGCCAGTGAAGGTCTCCGCTCGTGACACTCTCACGTAATAACGAGTGGGGCTGTACACGCCCCAGAGCCTCAGGAGTGCCGCCCTCGGGCCTCGGGGGCTCCCTCCCACGTCCTAGTGGCAGCACTTAGCTTCGCGCTGGTGAGAAGACTCGAAGACAAGAAGACTAGACTAGGCGCCGGACGCGGCCATTTGCTTTGGATCTCTTTTCTGTAGCCTTGCCTTCTGGATTTGGATTTAAGTTGAAGTTGAATTTTCATTGATGCGTGCGGAGGGTGCCTTTTCTCGTTCAAGCGATTTCTTGCTATCTGGTTCTTGCCTTAATTCGGAGTTCGCGCCTGTTTCTTTTACCTCTCGGGCCCCTCGCGAGTGGGGTTGGGCACGGCACACACGCGCCACGCGCATGCCCTACCATGACTGGCGCTTGCTCCTCGCGAGGCCCTTTCGGGCGGATCGACAGGCGCCTCAGGAACTTCTCAGGAACTCACAACCTCGTGAGTCAGTTCAGAACCTGCCAGGTCAAGGTAAATTACAGCAGCAAACTCGCCACGAGACTCGTGAATGCATGAAGGCGCATAATGAGCTTGGCCCAAAAGAATAGGGGCAGTAATCTATTTACATGAGGGGCTCCCCCTCCCAAAATGCTCTTACAACCTCTGGGCCGCGCTCGAGCTTTTGCGTGCAGGATAAACAACAAGGAAACATGGGATCAATCGGACATATCGCTCGTCGCGTCCCCTGGGACGCCTTCGGATGCGTCGCTGGCATCATCGTCACCTTCGCCGGCATCATCATCACCTTTGACGGCGCCGCCATCACCATCGTTGACCACGTCGCCCTCATCTGCCGCGACCACCACCGCGTCGTCTTCGGAAGCAAAGGCCCTGACCAGCGCGTCCACGTTGTCCTCCACCCACCGCGCCAGGTGACCCCGAATGGCCTCTGGTACAGGGGCGATGGCGACATCAAAGTCAAAGTTGGGGTAAGTGTTCTGGAGATGGCTGAAGGCGCGGGAGAACGCGCACCCCAGCAGGCTGCGGCTCCTCTCTTCGACATGCTGACGAGCTCTCTCGGAACTGTTCTCCAGGCGTGTCACCACCTCGGAGAAGAAGCGGAGGTGACTGGCGTAGTCGTTCGCGTGGGGATGAGGAGCATTCTCATCGCAGATGTGGCCCAATGCCACGTTGGCCCTGTTCCTGAGGCCCTCGAGCATAGGGGCATGCACGCGCTCCAGCGTCCGCCGTTGAAGCACTTCCTCCCTCTTCTGCTGCGTGATGGACTCGGCGTTGGTGACCCGGTGCTGGAGAGGAAGCAGCTCGGCGTGGGCAGAGGCCAGCTCAGCCTGCGTCGAGGCCAGGGCGGCTGCGGTGGCCTCCTCGCGCCGCTCCACCTCAGTCAGCCTAGACTTGAGGGTAGCGGTCCTGCCCGCGGCCTCGGCCGCTACGAACTCCAACTTCAGGTCATACCTACCTTCAAGATCCGCGCGAGCCTCGGCCACCCGGCGATCGACCTCCTGCTGGGCCCTGGCCTCGCGCGCGCCAACGGTGACCTCTGCTTGGGCAACCTGATGCTCCCTCGTCTCCAGTCGCTCGAGCTCGAGGCTACGCTCCACGGCTTCCAGCACCAACGCCTCCTCACGCTTCTGGATCTCGTCCTCTTCGGTAGGTGTCCCCCTCAACAACGCGAGGGCGGCTCTGCGCGCCTCCACTTGCTGCTCCAAGGAGGCGCTCCAGGCTTGGAGCTCCCACGCGCGCTTCTCCGTGGCCTCGCGACGGCGGTCGGCTTCCCGGGCCTCTTCCTGAGCTCGGGAGTAGGCCTTTCGCGAGGCTGTGAGGGAGGCCCGGCCTTCGCGTTATCAAGCTCGCGCTAGTGGCGCCCGAGGTTGATAGCCATCTTCAGCTTATGCCGCTCCTCCGCCAACTGAAGATCCTCGGCCATGAGGCGCGCATCCACATTCACGAGCTCTTCACCAAGCCGGTTCATCGCGCCCAACACCTCCTGGAAGAGCTCGTGGCGGACGACGCTCCCTTCTTGCGCCGACTTGAGCATGTTGTTGTCTCCGTCCTCCGCTACAGGGGCCATAGAGGGGGCCCGAAGCGGCTCACCCCCTCTCAGCAGGGGGCTGGGGGCTGGCACCCACCTGGTTGCTGGCCAGGCCTCGCGAGAGGCCCGAGCAAACGGAGACCCGCCGCCTGAAGAGGACCCCAGGACCGAAGCCAACCAGCCGCCGTCCACGATCAGGGAAGGGGCCCTTGGCACGCTGGTCCCATCCCAAGCAAGGCCGCCAAGAGAAGGCGGCGACGGCATGAGCTCAAGGCGCCCAGCTGGCTGGCTGGCTACCCGGGCTGATCCCATTCCGGGGGTAGCGTGCGGGCTCGCAACGCTTGAATCTGGCGAAGGAAGCAAAGCGAGAGGAGGTTGCTTCTCAGGAGATTCCGCGGCCTTGGCGGAAGGGATCCTGAGGAACCAACCTTCAGAAAGGGAAGCGGCGCAAGGAATGACAGAGACAAGGTACTTACTCATCGATGGCGATATACTTCCTCTGCTTCAACGGCCCGAAGTCGCCGCTGCTACAGCTTGGGGATCCCTTCCTCTTGCGGAGCTCCTCAAAGTCCACATGGAGCCGGCCGAAGCATTGGACGTGGCGACCATCACGAGGCGCAACTGGGGAAGCGCCCCAGGAGGCCTCAGGAGCGCCAAGCTGGGGGAAGCTGCCGGGCTCGGCCTCGCGACGACTTGCCGATGCCTCGGGAGCTTCAACCTCAGGAGCAGCGGGCTGCGTCGTCCCCTCAGCTGCCGCCCCGTCGTGGGAATCACGGGTCCCGAGGATGACGCCTCGAGAGCCTCAGGCAGCATTGACACATCTGCACTAGCGCCCCCGGCCTCCGATAGTGCTTGCTCCCGAGCGTCCACTCTTGGGGCAAGATCGGGGCTGGTGGTAAGGAGAGGAACCACGACGATGGGGTTCTCGCGGGGCCCCACCAGACCAACTGGACGCAGCCCCCACTCATCAAAGGAGGGCATGCGCTCCACAAATTCCACCTTGTTCAAGCAGTGGTACAGCAGGCAACTCTTCCCCGGCATGTCATCTGGCAATGGGACACCCGTCAAGGCCTCGAGCACCATTCGTCGCGCCTCCAGGGGGAGCCCGGACTCCTGAAGTCTCATGTGGTCGTTGCGTGTCGCTGAAGCAGAGCAACCAACCGCCGGACGAACTCCTTCACCACCATAGGCGCAGTTGTGCCACGGTCTTTCAGCCTCTTCAGCCTGAGCCAGATGGGGACAAGCCGCGGATCGACAAGCCTTTGGTGGCACCAACCGGAGTTGGGAATGGCGGGCGCCGACAGAGAAGAGAGCAGGGGGCTGAGCACTCTGACGTCAACAAATACCCACCGTGTGCGAAACTCGCTTGTGGATGGCGGAAGCTCAAAGCCAATCCCCGCGCCGGCCGTCGCCGCCACGGCCTGGAAGCTCAAACACCCCGAACTCTGCCGGGGATCAATCAGGTGCAACGAAAAGAAGTGGCGGAGAAGAGCCACGGAAGGAGCAATGCGCACCATGGCCTCGCAAACAAAAGCGAAGACGACAAGAAGGGTTAGGGATTGAGGGTCAAGGTGCAGCATGTGGATCTGATAATGGGCAAGCACTGCGTTGAAGAAGGCGGAGAAAGGCGGAACCAGGCCAGCCCAGAGGGTGTCGATGAAGAATGGGACCTTGGTGGCCGTCCTGTCGACACGAGCTCAAGATGCAGGCCAGGCCACCTTTCTTCCCCACTCATTGAAGCTGGAGGCAAGCATGGGGTGCACCTTGTCCATGGCTTCTTCGTTGAGCACCAGCGACCTGCCAACGGCGGGCTCAATGGTCGGACGCAGTTCGGCGAAGGACAGGGGCTCCTTCCCTTTCTCCGTTTGATCCGGCGCCATGGCGATGGGAGGACTGAGCTCAGATCGGATTGAGAGAAGGGCAGAGCTTCGAAGAGGCGGAAGAATTGGGGAAGTGTGGCGCAACGATGGGAAGGAAACCATGTAGACCACGGTGGCCGCCTAGCCAGGTGGGTATCAAGGCAGCATGGGGAAGCGGACACGCCCACGTCCAATCAACCGCCACGCGTCGACCAAGGCCGCAGGCTGTTGGGGCCCGCAGCGCTACGCACTTGCCCTTTGGCTTCGCCTCGAAGCCAAGTCTGAGCGCGCCTTGGGCTCGGGGCTACTGTCGGTGTTCTGGGAATGGGGGTCTGCAGACTTGCCTGCCTGCGGCCCACGGTGTGGCTCTGCGAGCGGGCCCGTACGGCCCATCTTCACCAGGAAGCTCTCAAGACCCTCGCGAGGGGCCAAGCCTCGTGAGGCGGACGACACAAGACCTCCTCGGGAGCGGCCTCACCAGGCTGGCTCGCGAGGGGCGGAGAGATCAAGGCAAGGCAAACCTCGCGAGGTTCCAGTGACGTGAGCCATGACGATCGAGACCAGGCGGGCGCCAGCGCGCACAGTGTCCTTGCTTCCTCTTTGGTGCTAAGGGGGCAAGCGCAGGCGAGGAGTACCGAGGCGTCAAGCAAAGCTTTCCATATCAGTGCAATGAGACCAAGACCAGCAGGACGGCAGGACGGAGGTCATCGTGGAGCCCAAGATGGCATCACCACCATAGCCTTTGGCAGGCGAAGACTACTTTTGTCAGGATAAGCTGTACTAGCTGTCCCCTTTCAAATTGGTCGTTGTTGGCTCCCATCCCGCTCAATATTTGGGAAGAGGACCAGGGCCTCTATAAATAGGGCTAGCCACCATAGTAGAAGGCAACTCAGCCTGAGCTGATCGGATCCTCACCTACCAGAACTCATCTGGAGCCATCCTCATCCATACACCACTCACCAAGCACAAGAACACCTATCCTCAGGAGGCTGTTCTTCCCCTTGTACTGTTCATCCTCAGCCCAAGAGGCAATCCACCACCACCACACTGGAGTAGGGTATTACACCACAATGGTGGCCCGAACCAGTATAAATCTTGTGTCTTTGTGTTCGTTGGGTTCGGCGAGCTAGTCCGTGAATTCGTGAAGCGTGTGAGGGTGTGATCGGTGAGTGGGTCTTTGCGCGCACCCTAGTGTTAGAACCTTAAGGGTTTTGCCGGAACCCAAAATCCGACAGCCTCCATGAAAAACTCCGGTAATAAAAGGAGGATAGAAAGAAAAAGAAGTTGAAAACGCAAGGTGAGGCCCTGCAATGATTTAGATGGAGCTTCACGATGATATAACCGAGAAAACTTTGAACTCCGGAAAAGGAAAAGCTAAAACACTAGAACCAAGAATTTATTTCATCATGAACAAACTCCGGAAGAAGGAATTAAATCACCTCGCGGAAAACACAAATAAGAATTATGTCATGCTTACCCTTCATCAACTTAAATTGATGACAAGCAACATGTAGGCATGCTACTTATTCTTCTTGAAAGGGATTAAGGAGAGATATAGCGCGAACTTGGGAAGGTCTTCAACAAAACACCGGTAGGATTTGGGACGGACGAATGAATTGATACGATAACCAAGGAAGAGAACTCTTGAACGAACCACCGTAAGCATCTGAAACGAACAAAGAAAAGAGAACGAAACACCGGGAAGAATTAGAATAATGAACGAAGATACTTGAGGGAATTGAGATACAAGAGAACGAAGAGATCACGAGCTGACTAGAGAATAGTTGAACAAAGCACTAGAAGAATATGGAGACGAGCGAAGATGCATCAATTTCAAATAATTAGAGAACGAAGCCGAATGAGAAGGTAGAGACATCTTGAATGCAACACCTGAAGAATTGGAGAACAAGAGCTGAAAGTTGAGAATTGAAGAATTTTGAAATGATGGCCTTCGGAGGAATAAAATGGAAATAACTCATGAAATGTTTCAGATGGGTATGAAAAGAATTCTCACAATCGAAAACAATTATGAGAGGATGGCATCAAGCTTGAACTATGCATCTTTGGAAGAACGGGTAAGTATTTAAGAGGAACTCTTCTTCGGTCTTCAAAATCCGAGAATGACGATGAGAAGCACCACCATGAATTGTTGAGGCACTCTGGAATGAAAATTAGAAAGGTTGAACCAACAATGAAAGAATTTGAAAGATCTTGGAAAAAGACATATGACTGATGATAATTCATTCTTACGTCAAACTTTAAAAAGAATTTGAGAATAGCTCTGGAAAAATTAGAAGAGTCAGGTAAGATCCTGGAAAAAGACCTGTGGGTTAGGGCCCACTCAAAAGAAAACACCGTTGGGAATGATTGCTTAGAAGAGAGATTGCACTGGTTGAATTAAATGGCTTGAATTAGATAACAACCTCAAAATGGCTTGAACGGATTAAGAATGGAAACATGCATCTTCTGAGATATCTTTGGCACTTTGGAGAAGAAATAGAGGGGGATGAATAAATAAGAGAGACTTGGATAGAACTTCCAACATGACAAAGCGTTTAACAAAATGAAGGGATATGATCAACACTGAAAGCTTGGATTGAATCCACCAGAGAAGAAAATGAGAATGAATAAAGATGAACTTGTAGCTCCTGAGCATGGTCATGAGAATCACCGGATACGAACATTGAAGGAAAAAATGGAGAGATTTCTCATGAATAAAATGGATACTTGATTAAGATATATGAGTCCTTGAAGTAAAGGGTGGGATGGTGAAAAAACAAAGGCAACTTGGGATGGATGAAACAAACACAGTTGCGAAGAACTGATAATTGATCTAGCAAATATTGGAAGGATAGGGTTAACTTGAAGAGAAGCACACCGGTTGGAACAAATTGAGATGACACTCTCAATGATCAAGAAGAATTAGTACTTCCATAGAAATATGAGAACACTGCTTAGGAAAGGCATGGAATCAATACTTGACTTCGAAGCAACTCGACTACCACAACTCAAAACAAAACAAAGGATTGGCTTGGGAAATAAGCCGGAAACAAACATATGATAGAAATTTCGCCCTAAGTGTTCACGATGAGGCCCCACGGGCATGACGTACAACGGACATCATGAATGACAAACGGGACATCCCCGAATCAGCATAGCCAAGGATTCTTTAAGACATCTCGCGACCACTGTAAATCGACCATGAAAGACGAACCACTAGACGTTGGACCCCAATCTTAACTCATACATCTGTCGAAAAGAAATCCTGGGTAACTACTTGAATTCCCACCTATGAACTCCCAACATTTTCTGGTTCTGCAATCTGGTCTTGGGGATATAGGGAGGCACAAATATCTCACACAACTAACAAATCCTACACTCCAACTTCATCCATCCATCAACACATAGCCAAGAAAAACCATAGAAATTGTGTACCTCAGACCTTCGAAAACATCCGATATACTAGCTGTGGCAAAACATCTGATCGCTCTCCCCAGTACTGGGTGTCGTCAAACTACTCTCACCACAAAAAGTATAGAAGAATTTTTGATGTCGGTGACCTCTGGTATTCCGGAACTGAAACGATAAGCACTGTGACAAAAACACCTTGGAGCAAAATTCCCCGGGACACTGCCACAACCCCTAAATGTCAGGAGGCACCAAGACAGAATTCCCGTCACAATGATATCAAAACGATTCCACAATACCCACGTGATCCTAAATTTTTTTTGAGTGAAAAGGATAGAAGAGTGGGAAAACACCTACGGCACGAGTCCTCACGAGAGCGACAAAGGGGATAAGGAGTAAAAATAATTCCTACTCTCCGATATATAACTAGACTCAAAATAGTTTTCTTCTAGACTCAACAAAGGCAGCGGTTCGATCAATCAAGGGGGCTCCTAAGGTCGGTGTCGGTGTCAAAACCGGCGGATCTCGGGTAGGGGGTCCCGAACTTTGCGTCTAAGGAGGATGGTAACAGGAGGCGGGGGACACGATGTTTACCTAGGTCCGGCCCCTCTCGATGGAGGTAATACTCTACTTCCTACTTGATTGATCTTGATGATATGAGTATTACAAGAGTTGATCTACCACGAGATCGTAGAGGCTAAACCCTAGAAGCTAGCCTATGGTATGGTTGTTGTTCTCCTACGGACTAAACCCTCCGGTTTATATAGACACCGGAGGGGGCTAGGGTTACACAAAGTCGGTTACAAGGGAGGAAATCTACATATCCGTATTGCCAAGCTTGCCTTCCACGCCAAGGTGAGTCCCATCCGGACATGGGACGAAGTCTTCAATCTTGTATCTTCATAGTCCAACAGTCCGGCTAAAGTATATAGGCCGGCTGTCCGAGGACCCCCTAATCCAGGACTCCCTCAGTAGCCCCTGAACCAGGCTTCAATGACGATGAGTCCGGCGCGCAGATTGTCTTCGGCATTGCAAGGCGGGTTCCTCCTCCGAATACTCCGTGAAAGATTTTGAACACAAGGATAGTGTCCGGCTCTGCAAAACAAACTCCACATACCACCGTAGAGAGAATAATATTTCCACAAATCTAATCTGCTGACAACTTTTCATAACGTGACATCACATCACGGCCTGGTCATTATTCGAACCGTTTCTCCCAGCCTGCCACTGCATGTTTCGCGAGGCAGTTTTTATTGGCACATCTTGTCGAAGCAGAGATCGTGTTGCCCTTATCACGGGATTCTCATCAATACGGGTATGGGTAACCCAATCGTGCCTGTTGGTATGACTCCTCGATTTTAGGCAAGTTCCAAATGGCCACGTGGAGGACGCTTGATATTCACCCTCTTTATAAAGAGGCCAAGGCCTGTCCTTTTCTTCTCGCCCTCAATCAAATCCTTCCCTCGCCCCGAGTTCCAACACCCAAGGCTCAGGCTAGGCGTTTCGGACCTTCAATCATGTTCGGATCCAACCTTCAAGGTCGGTGGATGCCCTCTTCTGTCACAGAGGAGGACATCAATAAGCTAAGAGAAGACAGGTATCTGACCGCCGAAATCTCGCACAGGCTGCCTGCTCAAGGGCAGGTCATCCCCACTCCCCAACCAGGCGAGAGTGTTTGTATTCGTCTCCCACTTCCTCCGAGGGCTAGGCCTTAGTGTAGATCCCTTTGTTAGACGACTCATGTTCTATTACGGGCTTGATTTCCATGATCTGGCCCCGGATTCCATCCTTCACATCTCGTTGTTCATCGTCGTGTCTGAGGCCTTCCTCCACGTCACCCCACACTTTGGCTTATGGCTCAAGACCTTTAATGTGAAGCCGAAGATGATTAGTGGGCGACACGCAGAATGCGGAGGTGCCGTAATAAGCAAAGGCACCGATGTTCCATGGCCAAAGGGTTCCTTCCTGGAGGTGTCCAGCCTATGGCAACGGGAGTGGTTTTACATCACAGCTCCCCGAGGTACTAAGTGGGTAGCCGCCCCTGCCTTCTGCTCGCCCCCCACCACAACTGGCGTCATGGATCAACAAGGGGCTGGACTGGGGGCCAATAAATGATGTGCCGATATTGCAGAGTCGCATACGAGATCTCCTCGAGAGAGATGTCAGCCTGGTCACGGTAATGCAAGTCATGCTAGTTCGTCGAATCCTGCCTTGCAAACGTCGACCTCTCCGTATGTGGGAGTTCAACCCGGAAGGACCGCGAGCTATTCAGCACTTCTTCAGCGTGACGCTCGAAGAGATGTACAGATTGTTCTTCGGATCACAAATAAAGTGTCCGGACACCACCGAGGATGCGGGTCTGAGTTGCAATCGTCCAGATACCCGAGTAAGTAGTTCTTCGGCCGAACATGCTGTCTATTTATCACAACATCGTTCTGAAAAGTCGCTCTTTGACCAGGACTGGGTAAAAAATGGCGAAGATGATCAGGTGTTCGGCCCCCCTTCCCGAAGGCTCAGCAGATCCAGTGCTGGCCAGAATGCTTGAGCTCGCGCCTTATCTAGCGCCCTCAGGGGAAGATAAAGGGGGGAATAAAGAAGCCGATAGCGGGCCTCACTCATTATTCATCCAGACCGGGGGAATTAGTGCCTCCGCGAAGGAGGATAACCGGGGGGAAGAATCTAAAATTCCCTCTCCCCAGGGAAGGAAGAGGACCGCCTCTGAAGACTTGGAAACAATGGTTTCCAAACGAGGGAAGAAATCTTCGCCAGAGGGTCCTACCCCGGAGTGTATCCTTACCGCACAGTGCCCACAAGGGGATCAGCCCCCCACCGAGCTGTAAGTAGACTAGAGTACTTTATAGTAAACATATCCTACGTTATTTCCGAGGACAATAACCGAGACATATGCCCTGCAGTTCGGATCGAAGCCCTTCTCGACAGAGTTCGTCTTCGGGGGATCTTCTTACGGAGATGATGGAGAGCGAAACACCTCCCCATGCTTCCCCGCCTAATGAGGCGGGCGACCTTGAGGTGTCGTCGCGAAGGGTTTCTCCTGATCCGCCAAGGCCGGAAGGTAACCCTTCAGCCACCCGGAGTCCGGAGTATTCGTCTCCTAAGGGGAGTAACAAAAAGAGTTCGGAGTTGTCCGGCGCGCGACCAGACTCACTGCGGAATCTTCTGGAGCAAGCGGCTATCTCAAAAGCACACCGTATGTTAATGGGTACGGTGGTTGAGAAGATTTCATCCGCCGAAAGCGGGCTGCATGAAGCTTTTATGAGCCTGCTGAGAGGCTTTGAGGTACGCAAAGTAATATGTATATTTTTTATGGCACCGCACACGCCAGGTGTGCCCTATGTAGAAAGTAGCCCCTGAGACTCTGGTTGCTGTCGAAAAAGGCGGCAAACAGAGGGTCATAGTCCCAGCTAATAATGATGCCGCCTTCATGTGCAGGTGGCTGAAGGTCCGGTGGCTAGCCAGACTGGTGAGTTTGCCGAACTGAAGCGGCAACTTGATGCGGCAGATGCCGACATCGTGCTTGTAAACAGGCGGCTTGACGAGGCACGGGGTATGTATTCTCCGATGGTCAACATATATTAAGAGGAGCATAATGCTAGTATCTATAATATGCTGTGTCTGTAGATGGAGCTGCCGCTGTGGAGATCCTTCGGGCTGAACTTGCCCGAGCCAAGGAACAAACCAGGAGGAGTGATGCGGCCGCCCTAAAGGCGGTCGAAGAGTTAAAAGCCGAACAGGCTGCGCATTGCGAGAGCAAAGATGGCTATTGAGCTAAAAGACGCCGCCGACCACTATGAGCTTCTCGAAAGGGAAAGTCAAACGAAGACGGCGGACCTGGAGAAAGCCATGGTAGCAGCTAAGGAAACACGCTCTAAAATCAGAGCGGTGAAGGAGGAGCTACGTAAAGCCGGAAATATCACGGCTGGGAAGCCCTTTTTGTTGCGGACGAAGTTCGGAGATCCTAAGTATGCCCTTCTGGATCAATTATGGAGTTCCGCGGACGCTTACCTGGATTTGGCAGCGAGTGCTGCTGATGCGACCAAGTTTTTCGAAGATCAAAAAGATCACGAAGTGGAAAAGTTGTTCTGGTCGCAGTTCCATGCTCCGGCGCATCCGCTGCTGTTAAATGAGCAAATGGCCGAGTGGGCCGAGCTCCATAGGTTGTCCAGGCTTGCCATGAGGTCTGTCGTGGATCGTCTCTGTCCGGAAGGACCAAGGCCGAATAGTTATTTTGGTCTTGTGCAACAATTCCTTGGTGTTGTGCCACGTATTGACGCGGTAAAGAGGTCGGCATGCATAGAGGGTGCGCGGATGGCTCTTGCCCGTGTCAAGACATGCTGGCGGAGATGCAAGCCACCGCGATTGCAACCCAGAATCCGGCCATAGGCCAGGTTCCTACCGAGCACTATTTTGAAGAAGTCCTGGAAGGTGCTCGTTTAATAGAGGCTCAGTGCTCGAAGAGTGTTATGTTCCAGTGACATGTATTTAGATTGTAATAACAATGCTATTTGAATTATAAAAGTTCTGTTTATACTTTTGCCTGAAAGTATTATGGTGCCTCCTTTGCGGCCGTTTATGTATATATGTATATAACCTGAAAGTTTGCAGTCGTCGGCTTCAGCCCCCACGCACATAATGCGGGGGTGTTCGCAAAAGCGTGTGTTCACACTTGATCCAACGTCTTGGTCCATTAAGGAGGTGATAGCACGGTGAACGAGGCAATCGGACTATATTGCTTTAACACTTTCACTTAACCATAGGAGTTTGACAGTGGGGCTATATAGCCCCTGGTACTTCCGTGCTCATCCGAATACAGGGCGCGTACGTACATGGCTGGGAAAACCGGCCATTCGTTAATGCGGAGGAATCCCGAAGATTCCGCTAAGTCATCGAGTGGTTGACCAGTCTCGCGCTTTATCATCACAGTCAGTTTCCGGCTTTCTCTACTAAGGTGCTCATCCGGATGAACCAGGGCACAATCGCAGTAGTTCTCCCGGTGCCACCTTAGCCGATATAGCGGAACGTAAGGTAGCAAAACACGGGAGCCGGGCAAACCCAACATTTGACCAAAGACATGATTTAGAGCTGATGCATATAAGGCCAAACTCGCGACGCCGAACACTCCCTACGGTATTCGGTCTTTACCACATATACCGGGCTGGGTAACGCCCTTGATAATGAACCCCTAGTGTCCAGGTACGTGCATTATTCTGACGTGACGAAATGCCAATAACGTCAGCATCATCTCGGTTGTACTGAGTATCCGAAGGATGTGAAGCAACAAGAGACAGTAAAAAAGGTTTACACAGGGTCTTAATCTAAAAATAAACCTTTGAGCGGGGCCCTGCTGCACGTCTGGGCCTGTGTCTCCGTTGTGCCGTATCCTGGAAGGGTGTAGCACGATTATCATCTGTAAAAGAGAAGACATTAGTTGAAAGTTGTCGTGCAAAAAATTGGTTATTCTCAATAAACCATTAAAATTCAAGATGAGTGAGGTCGAGTCGAACTGTAGTCCTTTTTACATGCGGGAAGCCCGTGGTACCGCCTATGGGGGTATATCCGTCAAACCAATCTCAGGTTTATCTAAGCTGTTACAGCTAGTGATGCGCCGGACTCGTCTAGCCGTGTCCGCGGTCTTGATGACCAATCATTTATTCTGGTTGGAGAGGCCGTTTTAGTGTTCGGCTGCTAAAGCCGCCACACCTTCTTCCGCGCGTAAGGAACGCTCAACATTTCTGCTAACTGTGATGATGCCACGTGGACCGGGCATCTTAAGCTTAAGAGAGGCGTAATGCGGGACTGCATTAAAATGAGTGAAAGCTGCTCTTCCGAGTAGTGCTTGATAGCCGCTTCGGAATGGAGCGATTTCGAAGGTTAACTTTTCACTTCGAAAGTTGTCGGTAGAACCGAAAACAATCTCTAGTACTAGAGAGCCTGTACAGCGGGCCTCTGGGCCTGGCATTACTCCTTTAAAGGTAGTATTGCTTTGGCTGATTCTCATCGGGTCTATCCCCATTTTGTGGACTGTGTCCTGATATATCAGATTAAGACTACTGTCGCCGTCCATGAGGACTTGGGTGAGATGGTATCCGTCGATAATTGGGTCTAGCACCAAGGCAGCCAATCCTCCGTGTCGAATACTTGTCAGGTCATCCCTGCGATCAAAAGTGATCGGGCAGGCCGACCAAGGGTTGAACTTAGGGGTGACGAGCTCTACGACGCATATGTCTCGGAGTGTATGTTTGCTCCTTCTTTTTGTTACATGAATCATGTTCACTGTTTTGACCTCTGGTGGGAATTTTTTCTGTCCCACAGTGCTTTGCTGGCGAGGCTCATCCTCATCTTCACTTGGTGTTTCCCTCCCCTTGTGTTCGACGTTTAACTTACCGGCCTGCTTGAAGACCCAGCATTCTCTGTGGGTGTGATTTGCAGGTTTATCGGAGGTGCCATGAATCTTACATAATTTGTCTAGAATCTTGTTTAGGCTGGACGGTCCATCTCTGCTGCCTTTGAAAGGCTTTTTCCGCTGACCGGGTCGAGAGCCCCTAAATCCGGCGTTTACTGCCGTGTTGTCTAGGCTGTCTTTGTTATTTCGACGCTTGCTTTTAGTCCGTCGTGGTTTTCCATTGCCATCCCTGACTTCAGATGTGCCTGGGTCGCTGGTGCTACTACGGGCCAGCCAACTATCTTCGCCCGCCCAAAAGCGGGTCATGAGGCTTGTTACGGCTGCCATTGTCCTCGGCTTTTCTTGGCCGAGGTGTCTGGCGAGCCATTCGTCTCGGACGCTGTGTTTGAAAGCTGCTAAGGCTTCGGCGTCCGGGCAATCGACGATTTGATTCTTCTTAGTGAGAAATCTATTCCAAAGCTTTCGGGCTGACTCCCCAGGCTGTTGAATTATATGACTTAAATCGTCAGCGTCCGGAGGTCGGACGTAGGTCCCTTGAAAGTTAGCCCTAAAAGCATCCTCAAGCTCGTCCCAACTTCCAATGGAATTTTCGGGGAGGCTCTTCAGCCAGTGCCGAGCTGGTCCTTTCAACTTGAGGGGCAAGTATTTGATGGCGTGGAGATCGTCTCCGCGAGCCATATGGATATGGAGGATGAAGCCCTCAATCCAGACCCCAAGGTCTGTCGTTCCATCGTATGCCTCTATGTTCACGGGTTTGAATCCCTCTGGGAATTCATGATCCAGTACCTCATCGGTGAAGCATAGGGGGTGTGCGGCACCCCTGTATTTGGATGTATCGTGGCATTCTGACGGTTGTAGTGTTCGGTTTTGATTCTGCGCTGGAGCGCGCTTCCTAGATCGTTAGATGGATCTGGTAATGCCGTCTTTTTGATGCAAGTCCTCACGTAAATCGTGTGCTGACTTATGTGCGGCCTCATTAGCCGCCCTATCGCGGCCATGAGGTGGTTGATCCGACCGATCAACCATTTTATTTTTCGGTTGTGTAGGCTCTAAGGCCTCGTCATCGAATTCAGGCAGCAGCTTGCGCTTTGGGTAACTCTTTGTGTGGCGACTGCCACCGTACTTTTCCGCAGTGTCCAGCACTTTGTTCCATCTACTGATGAGTGTATTTTGTGCGGCCTTAAGCCTTTGTTCTGCTTCTTGAGACTCCTCGCGGTAGCAATAAGCCTTCTGTGGAGGTTCTCTTGTTCCAAGTTCCTTTCCGGGATGATATGTACATTGTCATCCGGACTATTCTCCTCTCTGGAGACAGGTTGATGATTTCTACCCTCGGTATCGCCATGATCGGATAGTGGCTCCGTACTATGTTCGCCGTCCGCTCGCTCGTCCTGCTCTATTGCATTGTAGTCGACCGGGGTCTCATTCTTTCTTGCGCTGTTATCGCTGTTTTTGCCGAGGCGGGATTTGGAGCGGCGTCTGCGTCGTTGCTTTGGTTGCTTGTCGAGGGGGTTATCCTTCGCTGCATCCTCCCGTTCCTCATCATTGTCTTCTTTGGGTGTATCCACCATGTATATATCATGTGATGAAGTAGCTATCCAGCGCTCTGTGGGCGATGATTCGTGTTCGTCTCATGCATCGTCGTCCATACCGTTGATGTCTTCGGAGCCGAAATCGAGCATGTCATTTAAATCATCGACAATGGCTACTAAGTGGGTGGTGGGAAGGGAGCGAATTTCTTCGTCGTCCGCATCCCATTCTAGCCGGACATAGTTTGGCCAAGGGTCTCCTGACAGAGAGAGAGACCTCAAAGAGTTTAGCACGTCGCCAAAAGGCGAGTGCTGGAAGATATCCGCGAAGGTAAACTCCATGATCGGTGCCCAATCGGGTTCGATAGGCACGGACACAGGCGGATCGGAGCCCATGGCCGAGGACGAATCCAACGGTTCGGCAACACGGGTCTCGTAGGATGTGAAGTCGGTATTCGGCTCTATCGCCACTGAGAGTGCGGCCTCCGTGGCGGGGTCCATCCACCCGTTCTCAGATGGCGCGATTTGTTCCGGATTGAGGGCCGGAGTAGTTGCAGGTGCGATCTCCCAAAAACTGTCCGACGGCAGAGCTAAGTCATGCTCGTCGTGACTGTGCGGCGCACTTAACGTGGGCTCGAATCTGTCGAAGATCAAGTCTTCGCGGATGTCGGCGGTATAGTTCAAGTTTCCAAACCTGACCTGATGGCCAGGGGCGTAGCTCTCGATCTGCTCCAGATGGCCAAGCAAGTTGGCCCGCAGTACGAAGCCGCCGAATATGAAGATCTGTCCGGGGAGGAAAACCTCACCATGGATCGCATCGTTGCCGATGATCGAAGGAGCCATCAAGCCTTGTGGTGACGGCAGAGTGGAACTCTCGATGAAACCACCAATGTCGGTGTCAAAACCGGCGGATCTCGGGTAGGGGGTTGTAACGCCCACGATGCGGCTATATCTCCCACGTGTCGAGGCACGACTTAGAGGCATAACCGCATAGTGGTTTTGTCGCAAGAAGGGTCATCTTCACACAATCCCATGTAATGAACAAGAATGGGATAAAGAGTTGGCTTACAATCGCCACTTCACACAATACATAAATATTATCATACATCATCCAAAATACAATCATATAGACCGACTACGGTCAAAATCCAGATGAAAATAAGACAACCCCAAATGCTGGATCCCCGATCGTCCCAACTGGGCTCCACTACTGATCATCAGGAAAAGACACATAGTAACGACCACGTTCCTCGTCGAACTCCCACTTGAGATCGACCCCATCATCTGCACTGGCATCGTCGGCACCTGCAACTGTTTTGGTAGAATCTGTGAGTCACGGGGACTCAGCAATCTCACACCCGCGAGATCAAGACTAGCAAAGCTTAAAGGGGAAAGGAATGGATAAGATGGTGAGGTTGCAGCAGCGACTAAGCATATATGGTGGCTAACTTGCGCAAATGAGAGCGAGAAGAGAAGCAACGGAACGGACGTCATCTAGCAATGACCAAGAAGTGATCCTGAACACCTACTTACGTCAAACATAACACAAGCCGTGTTCACTTCCAGGACTCCGCCGAGAAGAGACCATCACGGCTACACACGCAGTTGATGTTTTTTAATTGGGTCAAGTGACAAGTTATCTACAACCGGACATTAACAAATTCCCATCTGCCTCATAACCGCGGGCACAGCTTTCGAAAGATAATACCCTGTAGGGGTGTCCCAACTTAGCCCATCATAAGCTCTCACGGTCAACGAAGGATAAACCTTCTCCCGGAAAGACCCGATCAGTATCGGAATCCCGGTTTACAAGACATCTCGACAATGGTAAAACAAGACCAGCAAAGCCGCCCGAATGTGCCGACAAATCCCGATAGGAGCTGCACATATCTCGTTCTCAGGGCACACCGAATGGGCAAGACGTCGGGTTGGCATAGACCCTGGTTGCCCAGGGGGCGCCGGACATCGCCCAGTTTGGGCCAGCATTCGAAGGAACACTGGTCCGGGGGTTAAAATAAGATGACCCTCGGGCTCGCGAAAACCCGGGGGAAAAGGCTTAGGTAGCAAATAGTAAAACCAAGGTTGGGCCTTGCTGGAGGAGTTTTGTTCAAGGCGAACTGTCAAGGGGGTCCCATAAATCACCCGACCGCGTAAGGAACGCAAACTCAAGGAACATAATCCCGGTATAACAGTAACTAGGGCGGCAAGAGTGGAACAAAACACCAGGCATAAGGCCGAGCCTTCCACCCTTTACCAAATATATAGATGCATTAATTAAATAAGAGATATTGTGATATCCCAACATATCCATGTTCCGACATGGAACAACTTCAACTTCACCTGCAACTAGCAACGCTATAAGAGGGGCTGAGCAAAAGCGGTAACATAGCCAAACAACGGTTTGCTAGGAAAGGATGGTTAGGGCTGACATGGATAAAATGGGAGACATGATATAGCAAGTGATAGGTAGCGGAGCATGGTAATAGAGCGAACAACTAGCATAGCAAAGATAGAAGTGATTTCGAGGGGTGGTCATCTTGCCTGCAAGATTCTCAGAGTTGTCGAAAGCTTGATCCTCGTAAGCATACTCGACAGGTTCCTCGTTCACGAACTCGTCTCCCGGCTCTACCCAAGACAAGAACACAAACAAACGGAACCACAATCAACAACGAGAAATGCGCAAGCAACATGATGCAAAACATGTATGATATGCAAGATATGATATGCGATGCATATGCGTGCTCCGGAAGGAAAATGATGAACATGGCAGTAACTTGGCAAACCAAGCATGCCACTGGAAAGGTGAGATGATTTCGGTCGAAATCGATATAAAGATCACCGGAATCGGATGCACGGTTTGCAAATGGCAAGCAAAACAAGGATGACACTAAACTGCGATAAACAGCAAGATAGCACTTAATATGCAACAGGTAACAATGCTACAGCACCCCAACATAGCAACAAAGCACATGGCAGTAATCTACAGGAGATGCTTGACAAAAGATGAACACTGAGCTATGGCTAGTTCACAACATATCAAGCTCAAAAAAGCATGGCAAAAGTGCAAAAGATTACAGGTTCACAGACTTATTGAAAAACTGGACATGGCAGAAAACAGCATCAGGTAGCAATGTTCAGAGCACGAAATCAACATGCTACAGGAACTTAACATAGCAAAACAAGGTATGGTAGTGTTCTACTAAATTCACATGAAACAAGTCCCTTACTGACCATAAGCCATAAAGGAACAGAAGATATGATGGCAAGCATGTAAACATAGCAAGTTTCGTTAACAGGTTTCAGACTTAGCAGAAAAACAGAGCATGGCAGAATTAATAATATGTAGGCCTCTTTGTGAGCTTGATGCACTCACTACAGAGACATGCATGACAAACTAAGAATACCTACAGCAAGATGTCATGTTTATGAAGCTATCCATGGCAAGAACAATTGCATAGCATAGATGGATCAACTACAATAAGCTTGGCAAAAATGCATGTCATGTTAAGAATCTGCCAGAAATATTTTATAGCAAACGTAGAGAAAAATTGAATCATGCTACGGCACTCCCTAATTGCAAAAAATTACAGGAATGGATCAATTATAACTATAGATACAAAACATCCTTAGTGAACATCTTCAAAATATGCACGGGTCTCTTTGTAGCATCAACTTTACATGGCAACAAAATTACAGCAGACAAGGACTTAGAGAAATCACCAAGTCCCTGAAATCAGAAATATTACGGGGCCTACTTTGCATGCTTGTGCTAGTCACCACAGAGATCACAAAAATACAAGGACTACACTACTGGAAAGATGGCATGGCATACTTCAAAACACATGTAGAGCTCATGCTCAAAATATGCACATAATAAATGAAACAAAAATGACAAATATCCAAGTTCTGATAAGAACCAGAGATTAACAGCAACTAGCCCTCTTCCAACGAAGATTTGGGCATCAAGATGACCTCTAATGAACATGGTGCAATTGAACAAAATTAAGAGCATCACGAGGCGAACAATTTGACATATTACACGCGCGAATCGAAGCTCCATGCATGGAGTTATCGCATCGGGAACAGAGCAAGATGCTGATGAAATTTCCAGACTTAGAGAAAAAAACGGGCGCGAGAAAGTCAACGTACAGAGTGGATCTGGATCGAGCGTTGCTCGCTCGAGCTCGGGCTCGGGCCGGCGATGGCGCCCGTGGCCGGCGGCGGAGGAGGCAAGGGAAATGGCCGGCGGGGGAGCGGCCGGAGGAGGGGCACCGGCCGGAGGCGGGGTCGCCGGAGGCGGCGAGCCGCGGGCGGCGGCCGGAGGCCC
>NC_057805.1:276126458-276210738 GCF_018294505.1 Triticum aestivum
GGGGCCGGCGGCGGTCCTGGCGGCGGCGCGGGTGACGTGGCGCGCTCCGGTTGGCGCGGAGGGAGAGGGTTAGGGTTTCCTCTGAGGTTTCGTTTTTCGGGATGCCCACTTATAAATAGGTAGAGGGAGCTAGGAGACTCCAAATGAGGTGCGGTTTTCGCTCACACGATCGTGATCGAACGACCTAAAGCATGGAAGAGAGTTGGTGGGCTTTGGGCTGGTTTTGGAGGGGGGTTTTGCTGGACACTCAAATGGACTTTGCGGATGCCCGGTTAACCGTTGGAGTACCAAACGACCTCCGAATGGAACGAAACTTGACCGGTAGTCTCCGGGTGGTATATTAAGACCACTTGACAAGCCTCGGTCCATTCCGAGAAATTTTGACACACGCACACGAAAGAAAACTAGAGGGGTGCAGCGGAGGAGATAGGAGTGCCGGATTGCAAAACGGACAACGGGGAAAATGCTCGGATGCATTAGACGAACACGTATGCGAATGCAATGCACATGATGACATGATATGAAAATGCATGACATGACAAAATACAAAACGAAAGACAAAACCCGACACGGAGGGAAAAACATATCACATAGCCGAAAATGGCAAGAGTCGGAGTTACAAATATGGCAAGTTACATGCGGGGTGTTACAACACTCCACCACTACGAGAGGATCTCGTCCCGAGATCTAGGACTGAAAGAACTCCGGATATTCGGAACAGAGATGGTCCTCGCGTTCCTAGGTGGCTTCCCGGTCGGAATGGTGCGACCACTTCACTTTCAGGAATTTGATAGACTTGTTGCGAGTCTTGCGCTCAGTTTCTTCAAGAATAGCAACGGGGTGCTCATGTTAAGACAAATCTTCTTGAAGATCAATCTCTTCGAAGTTGATAGTGCGCTCAGGCGTCTTGAAGCACTTGCGGAGCTATGACACGTGGAACACATTGTGCACGTTCGCGAAGTTGGAAGGAAGCTCAAGTTGATAGGCGAGGTCGCCTCTTTTGCCAATGATCTTGAAAGGACCCACGTATCTAGGGGCAAGCTTCCCTTTGATACCGAAGCGACGAGTGCCTTTCATTGGAGAGACGCGGAGGTAGACATGGTCTCCGATCTCGAAAGCCAAATCACGATGCTTACTATCATAGTAACTCTTCTGGCGCGATTGCGCGGCTTTGAGATTATCACGGATGACTTTACACATTTCTTCAGCTTCAGTGATTAAGTCATTGCCAAGAAGTTGGTGTTCACCAGTCTCTGACCAATTAAGAGGAGTACGGCACTTTCTGCCATAGAGAATCTCGAATGGGGCCTTGCCCGAACTCGCTTGGAAGCTGTTGTTGTAGGAGAATTCAGGATAAGGAAGACTATATTCCCATTTCATGCCAAAAGAAATGACACAAGCCCTGAGCATATCTTGAAGAATTTGATTGACTCGCTCGACTTGGCCACTAATTTGAGGGTGAAAAGCTGTGCTGAAGTGAATGTTAGTGCCCATGGCCTTCTGGAAGGAGTCCCAGAACTTAGAGGTGAAGATGCTTCCACGATCTAAAGAAATCAATTGTGGAATGCCGTGCAAGGAGACAATTCTGGAGGTGTAGAGCTCTACCAGCTGAGCTGCTGTGATGGATTCTTTGATTGGAAGGAAATGAGCCACTTTAGAGAGCTTGTCGATGACAACGAAGATAGCGTCATTTCCGCGCTTGGACTTTGGAAACCCAGTCACGAAGTCCATTTCAATATGATCAAACTTCCATTCCGGAATAGCAAGAGGTTGGAGGAGACCAGCTGGTCGTTGGTGTTCTGCTTTCACTCTTCGGCAGACATCACATTCATTCACGAATCGAGCAATTTCTCGCTTCATTCGAGTCCACCAATACGACTGCTTGAGGTCATGATACATCTTCGTACTTTCAGGATGAATGGAAAGGAGGGAATTGTGCGCCTCGTTCATTATGACTTTCCTTAGATCACCTTTAGGAACCACAATCCGGTCCTCGAAGAACAAAGTGTCTCTGTCATCAATGCGATAGCACTTGTATTTGGAAAGACCCTTGTCGATACCACGTTTCACCTTCTTCACCATGGCATCAAGGAGTTGTGCCTCACGAATTTGATCTTCCAAAGTAGGAGATACTATGAGGTTGGCAAGAATGCCTTGAGGAACAACTTGGAGATTCAGCTTCCGGAAAGCTTCACAAAGATCCGGTTGGAAAGGCTTGAGGATTAAGCTGTTGCAATAAGCCTTCCTGCTTAAAGCATCTGCAATGACATTTGCTTTGTCTGGAGTATATTCGATACTTGGATTGTACTCTTGAATCATTTCGACCCATCGAGTCTGCCTGAGGTTGAGGTTGGGCTGAGTGAAGATATACTTGAGACTCTTGTGATCAGTGAAAATGTCCACTTGTCTTCCAAACAAGAGATGTCTCCACGTAATCAATGCCTGGACAACTGCCGCCAACTCAAGATCGTGAGTGGGGTAGTTCTTCTCGTTGGGCTTCAACTGCCGAGAGGTATAGGCCACAACTTTCTTCTCTTGCATTAACACAGCACCGAGACCTTGGAGAGAAGCATCACAGAAAACTTCATACGGCTTGGATTCATCAGGAGGAGTCAAGACAGGAGCTGTGACTAGTTTCTCTTTGAGAGTGTTGAAAGCAACGTCACACTCAGGAGACCAGACATACTTCACATGCTTCTGTAGGAGGTTGGAAAGAGGCTTTGCAATCTTGGAGAAATTCTCAACGAATCTTCGGCAATAGCTTGCAAGACCCAGAAAACTGCGGAGCTGCTTGACATTTTGAGGAGGTTCCCAATCCACAACTGCGGACACCTTCTCGGGGTTAACAGCGATGCCTTTGGCAGAGATGATGTGACCAAGGAAAAGAACTTCATCGAGCCAAAACTCACATTTAGAGAACTTCGCATAGAATTGATACTCTCTGAGCTTGTCGAGCACCAATCGCAAATGTTTGACATGATCCGGCTTATTCTTGGAGAAGACCAAGATATCATCGAGATACACCAGAACGAATTCATTGGTATAGGGGTTGAAGATGTAATTCATCATCCGAGAGAACACTGGAGGAGCATTGACAAGGCCGAAAGACACGACAGTATATTCATAAGAACCAAAGCTTGTTCTGAATGCTGTCTTGGGAATATCTTCTTCACGAATGCGAATATGATGATAACCCATACGAAGGTCAAGCTTCGAGAATACTTTAGCACCCTTGAGTTGCTCAAATAGCTCATTGATGTTGGGAAGTGGATACTTGTTCTTGATTGTCTTCTTGTTCAATGGACGGTAGTCGACACAAAGTCGGTCCGTGCCATCCTTCTTCTTGACAAAAAGAACACCACAACCCCATGGAGAAGAACTCGGTCTGATCAAACCCAGACGTTCTTGTTCATCGAGCTGTTTCTTCAATTCCTTCAGCTCGTTAGGTCCAAGCTTGTATGGACGCTTGCAAACGGGTTCAGTGCCAGACTCTAGTTCAATAACGAACTCAACTAGCCGATGAGGAGGCATACCCGGAAGCTCTTCTGGAAAGACATCTTGATACTCGCAAACGACTGGAATTTGAGAGATGGCATCCAATTCGCCCTTCTCATTGAGAGAGAAAAACCGAATGGTTTCATCACGAGCGGCAAAAATAATCACATCCTCAGACGAGTGTGTCAATTGAATTTCTCTGGCAGCACAATCAAGTTGAGCCTTGTGCTTAGAAAGCCAGTCCATCCCGAGAATAAGATCAATATCCGAGTCACCAAGGACCATTGGAGAAGACTGAAATTTATAATTGCCCATCTTGATAGAAACATCGGGAGCCATCATTTTGGTATTCATGAATAATCCCGGAGAGGAAACCGCTATCGGCTTAGGCAGATCAATAGTATGCAAATTGTTCATGGATGCAAAAGGTCTTGATATGAAAGAAAGCGATGCACCAGTATCAAAAAGAACTTTTGCAGAAATATCATTAACAAGAAGATTACCCATTATCACATCAGTAGATTCCTCCGCTTGAGCTGCATTCATCATGTTCAACTTTGCAGACTTTGGATTATGCTTGACCACTGCATTGCTGGAAGATCTGACAGGAGGAGGAGGAGGAAGACGCCTCTGGTTGAAGCACTTGTTAGCATAGTGACCTTTCTGCTGACATTTGTTGCAAGTCACCTCTGAGAGTGGACGGTGATAAGGAGCATTGGACTTAGGAACTTGATTCGGAGACTTGTTCTGATAGCCAGAGTTGGAAGAGTTGGAAGAACCATGGCCACCTTTGTTCTTCTGCTGGTAAGGCTGACGAAACGGAGGAGGAGGAGGCAACCAGAACTTCTGTTGCTTAGCTGTCACAAGTGAGGAAGAAGAAGACTGAACTGCGTCTCTGAATCTCTTCTTAGAAGCCTCACACTTGAGCTGAGCAGCCTCTTGCTTCAGTGCCATATTGTAGAATTGATCAAAGTGAGTAGGCTCAACAAGAACGAGAGCTAACTGCAGATCCTCTTTAAGGCCACCTCTGAAGTGATAGATCATGCTCTTCTCATCAGGAACGTCTTGTTTAGCGAAGCGAGCAAGTTTCTGAAACTGAATGTTGTATTGATACACAGACATGTTTCCTTGCTTGAGATTGCAGAACTCCTCACGCTTGCTCTCAACAACACTTTGTGGAATGTGGTGCGCTTTGAAGTCCCGACAGAAGTCAGTCCAAGTGATCACACGACCTCCTCTGGAATCTTTGTATTGTTGAAACCAATCAGCAGCTTGGTCCTTGAGCTGGAAAGAAGCGAACTTGACAAAGTCCTCAGGCCTGACATTGCTACATTCAAAATGCTTGTTGATGTCCACGAGCCAATCATCAGCATCCGTGGCCTCGGCATAGTAGCTGAAAGACTTGGGCTGATTTGCGAGAAACTGGTTGAGAGTGGCAAAGTGAAACTGATTGTTGCCTTGACCTTGATTGCCTTGATTGCCTTTCCCTTGAGTACGTTCTTGCAAGAGTTGCAGAATCATCTGAGCATTGGCGTTGGTGGCTGCCATGATTGCTTGCCATGCCTCCGGAGGCGGAGGTGGTGGCGGAGGGTTCGCTTGACTCCCTTCATTGCGATCCGGATTCTGACGCGTTGGCGGAGCCATCCTGAAGAGGGTGACATCCGTTAGCATCTTGATAGACAAATAGATAAGTAGAATCAACGGACAGAAATTGCAACATATAGTCTTCACAATAAACATTCGAACGAAGATGAACGAATGAATTCCGTAGTAAATCATCACACTTCCATAAGTTGAGAAGCCACTTGAAAAAGATATGGAATGAACACATGAATTCGAAGTAACTCGAATACCACAATACAAAATAAAACAAAGTATTGGCTTGCAGAATAAGCCGGAACAAACATATGATAGATATTTCGTCCGAAGTTTTCGTGGTGGGGCCCACACGGGCTCAATCGTACAGCACCATCATGTACAAGGCTGTGCACATGACATACGAAGCGTCCCCGAGTCGGAGTTACAAATATGGCAAGTTACATGCGGGTGTTACAGGGGTCCCGAACTGTGCGTCTAAGGTGGATGGTAACAGGAGGCGGGGGACACGATGTTTACCCAGGTTCAGGCCCTCTCGATGGAGGTAATACCCTGCTTCCTACTTGATTGATCTTGATGATATGAGTATTACAAGAGTTGATCTACCACGAGATCATAGAGGCTAAACCCTAGAAGCTAGCCTATGGTATGGTTGTTGTTGTCCTACGGACTAAACCCACCGGTTTATATAGACACCGGAGGGGGCTAGGGTTACACAGAGTTGGTTACAAGGGAGGAAATCTACATATCCGTATTGCCAAGCTTGCCTTCCACGCCAAGGTGAGTCCCATCCGGACACGGGACGAAGTCTTCAATATTGTATCTTCATAGTCCAACAGTCCGGCTAAAGTATATAGTCCGGCTGTCCGAGGACCCCCTAATCCAGGACTCCCTTAGTTGGTAAGGCTCTGATACCAACTTTTAGCGCCCAAGATGCGATTCTATCCCAATCACGTGATGAATTCATGATTGGGGCACAATCGCATTTCGAGCGCATAGCAATGTGGATATCATTACAACATACCATGTACTGAATAGATGAGAATACAAGATAAAGGCTTACACTCGCCACAAGCTACATCATGAATACAACAGTTCATCAATACATCGCAATCATCAAACAGAAGAGCAGGATCTGACTATGGATGAAATCCAACGAAAAAGGAGAACGACATCCACCCTGCTAGCCCAGGCTCCCCGACCCGGAACCTATCCCTTGATCGAAGAAGAAGAAGCAGAAGAACTCCAAAACAAGCAAGCATCGCTCTCACGTCATGATCATCGCATTACTTGTACCTGCAACTGTTGTTGTAGTAATCTATGAGCCACGAGGACTCAGCAATCCCATTACCATGGGTATTAAGACTAGCAAAGCTTAATGAGTATGGAAAGGATAAGTGGTGAGGTTGCAGAAGCACTAAGCATTGTATGGTGGCTAACTTACGCGTACAAGAATAAGATGAGAAACTACGCAACGGTCGCAAACTAGTAATGATCAAGAAGTTCTCCTGAACTACTTATGTTCAAACCTAACCCAACCGTGTTCTACTCTCGGACTTCGTCAAAAAGAGACAATCACGGTTACACACACGGTTGGTGTATTTTAATTCGGATCTGGTGTCAACTTCTCTACAACCAGATATTATAAACTCCCATCTGCCACATAACCGTGGGCACGGCTCTCGAAAAGATTAAACCCTGCAGTGGTGTCCCAACTTAGCCCACGACAAGCTCTCACGATCAACGTAGGAAAATCCTCCTGCTGGAACAACCCGATCAAGCTCGGAATCCCGGTTCACAAGACATTTCGAAAATAGTAAAACAAAACCAGCAAGACCTCCCGACGTGACGACACCCTGATAGTAGCCGCGCGTATCTCGTCTCAGGCCACGGTCGGATGAGTGCGGTGTACAACAAGTAAGACCCGAGTTTCCCCGGGGGAAGCCGCACACGACTCTGTTTTGGACCAGCACTCATGAGGAGCACTTGTCCGGGTTATTGATTAAGAAACCTCGGGTGCTAGCCGGTCCCTATGCAAGTTTTAATTGTTATTAGGCAAATGGTAAAACAAATGCTGGGCTTTGCTGGAAGAGTTTTATTCAAAGCAAACTGTCAAGGGGGCCCATAAACCCCAACCATGTTAGGAACGCAAAATCAAGGAACATAGCACCGGTATGATGAAAACTAGGGCGGCAAGAGTGGAACAAAACACCACGCAAAAGGCCGAGCCTTCCACCCTTTACCAAGTATATAGATGCATTAATTATATAAGAGATATTGTGATATCCCACGATATCCATGATATCCATGTCCCAACATGGAACAACCTACAACTGCACCTGCAACTAGCAACGCTATAAGAGGGGATGAGCAAACCGGTAACATAGCCACACAACGGTTTGCTGGGATGGTGGAAAAAAGTTAGAGGCTATCATGGCAATTTGGGAGGCTCGATAAACAAGCGGTAGGTAGCGCGACATAGCGATAGCATCGAGATAACTAGCAAGCAAAGATAGTAGAGGTATCCAGGGTAACGGTCATCTTGCCTGAGATGCTGCTAGGAAGAAGACTGAATCCATCAAGTAAAAGAACCAACGGACGAACGAGAACTCACAATCGCAACGTAACCGGAACTATCAAGGAGAAGCGCAACCAGAAAGAAGCAAACAACATGGTAAACCAACAAGCATAAACATGGCATGATGCGCAACCAAGTATGATGCATGTCCGGTTTAATGAGGCATGGCATGGCAAAGTGCAACAAACAACACTACAAGTTAAGTGCAGCTCAATATGCAACGAGTTTGCATATTGACGAAACACCACATTCTATCATTTAGTTCGCTCTCGTTTATGCTACTCATCAATATTAAATGTTGGTTAACATGGCAAGAGGTCCCATGAACAATATGAGTCCGAAGCTTCTGTCGTAACTCCCATAATTTCTTCGTAGTGGCTCCGTTCCATGCCTCATTTCATAGGGAAGCCCAAAGTGGCTCTATTTCATTCTATTTCACTTCCTAGCACTTCCTATCATTTAATATCCATCCCTTTGGTCTTATTGACATAAGAGATATATATCTATCTCTGAGGTGTTTGGGTTTTGCAAAACTCCATAGACATGCAGAAGAGAAATGCTATCCCCACTCCGACCAAGATAGAACTTTTACCAAAAGTTTATTGTGATCTTTTTGTTCAAATAACAATTAAGGTGAAGCAGGGTCAGGAACAATGAATCTCTTTATGATAAACAGATCCATTTCTACTGGGAGTAACCAAAAGAAATTTCACATGGTCAGATGGGAACACCTATGCACCCCTCAAGATTATGGTGGTGTGGGTTTCACTGATATGAGAGCCAGAAACATTTGTTTACTGTCAAAGTGGATGGAGGAGGTCAATTAACTACTGGAGCTTACACTGCAGATACTACTTATTAAAGGGCACACATTTCAAGACACCTTCAAGCTACTGGAATTGGAAAGCAATGATGTTATACTTGGTTATGATTGGCTGTGCGATGGCTCGAATCCATAGTCAATCCTACTTTCGATAGGACCAGTTGACAATTGAATCCAATTTTTCCCATTATTTGACTATCCATAATAGTGTGAAAGGAAAGCCCGGAGGAAGAGTGGCCGCCGTACAAGAACTGGCACTATTGTAACTCGCTATGGGCCTCCTACCTTCTCGAAAGAAACTGGCTTTTGAAGAAATTACTCTATTTTACGCATTTAGTTGAAGCAGATTCAAAGCATAATTAAACTAAGTATTTCGGCAAGTTTAAATGAGGCTGAAAATAACAAACAACAATTCCAAAAAATCCCCATATGCATATTTTGAATTTAATGCAAACAATTTTTTAAACATTTTAAATATTGTTATCATGATGCGGATGACATGTACATGTTTTATGCAAATTATGAAAATGTTGACATGAGCATGTTATGAAGCATTTGTCACTGTGGCGGAACGAAAGGGGTGCCTTGACAACTACAACGGAAATGGTGCCACGACAACATTCTGATGATCCGACAACTCGTTGAGATACCGGTGCAAAAGAGCAAGTGTGGATGTACGGAACATGCAAAAGATGGTGGGGTGATCCCGGTTGCCGGGTTCCCACGGGTGGACGGCATGGCAAACGAGGAGGAACGTGCAATGAAAACTCGGACACGGTTCAAACACGAGCATCTCATACAACACACATGCATTCGTTCACGGGCGTCGTCTCGGGGTTATACCTTCGAAGCGTGCATTTTCGGAAAGGATCAAGTTCGTTGAGGAAAGTAGTGGTTCATGAGTTGAAGAGGAAGTAGTCGATCATGTTGGGGGAGCGGTAGTGGTACACGGTGATCGAGGAACTTGACGAATCCTCGGTCTTCGAGGTTCAATGGTAGTGGTACACACATTGTCGAGGTACTTGTCGGTCCAGTCTTGGTGTAGATGTACATGGAAAACGTAGTGGTACTATGCGTCGGTCATTGAGGGACTTGCCGAAATCCACAGAGCCGGTGTGCTTGTTTGGGCGTCGGTCTTGCCAGTGGGGTACTTGGCGAATCCACGTAGTCGTACATGGGTCGTAGTGGTACTTGGAAAATTTCAAGGGGGTGGTCTTGGCATGCGACGAACAACGGCACGATGTACAGGTGTAGCGGTGGTCTTGGCATCCAGTGACAGCAGTACAGGAAGGCAAGGGCATGGCCGATGGTGAGGTTGCAGCGGGCCTTGGGCATGAACTCCGGCGATGGGACGACGGGGAATGGCGAGGTCCCAAACGGATGAGGTCGGGGCCAGCTGGATCTGGGCGGAGGCGGACCAGAGGAACAAAGTAGCCGGCATGATGCAGAGCCGGCGTCGGGCATGAGGAGCGGAAGGGAAGGAGGGAAGCAGGGAATCGGCAGGGCATAGCCGGCGACGGTGCTCATCGGCGGGAGCAGAGATGGGGTCCCATCCCCATGGGGATGGAGGTGCTCGCAAGCAGGAAAGCTCGGGTGCGAGGCGCTGCTTGTCGGCGTTCTGGGAATGGGGGTCCCCAGACTTGCCTGCCTGCGGCCCACAGCGTGGCTAAGCTAGCGGGCCATACGGCCCGTCTTCATCAACAAGGCATCCAAGACCCTCGCGAGGGGCCAAGCCTCGCGAGGCGGACGACGCAAGACCTCCTCAGGAGTGGCCTAGCCAGGCGGGCTCACGAGGAGCGGAGATATAAAGGCGGGGCAAACCTCACGAGACTCTCATCACGTGAGCCATGACGGTCCGCGCCAGGCGGGCACCAGGGCGCGCAGCGTCCTTGTTTCCTCTTTGGTGCTAAGGAGGCCAGCGCAGGCGAGGAGTACCGAGGCATCTGGCAAAGGTTGCCATATCGGTGCAATGAGACCAAGACCAGAAGGATGGCAAGACGAAGGTCATCGTGGAGCCCAAGATGGCGTCACCACGAGAGCTTTCCGCAGGCGAAGACCACTTTTGTCAGGATAGCTTGTACTAGTTGTCCCCCTTCAAATTTGCCCGCCGTTGTTGGCTCCCTTCCCGCTCAATATTTGGGAAGAGGACCAGGGCCTATATAAGTAGAGCTAGGTACCACAGTGGGGCAATCGAGTCCTCACTCACACAAGTTCGGCAAACACAAGAACACCTCAACCTCAGGAGGCTGTTCTTCCCCTTGTACTGTTCATCATCAGCCCAAGAGGCAATCCACCACCACCACACTGGAGTAGGGTATTACACCACAACGGTGGCCCGAACCAGTATAAATCTTGTGTCTTTCTGTGTTGCGAGTTCGTTGAGTTCGTCCGCAAGATCTTAGCGAGCTAGGGCGTGGATCGGCAGGAGGGAAAGATTGCGCGCGCACCCCAGAGTTCGAACCTTAAGGGTTTGCCGGAACCCCACATCCGACATTTGGCGCGCCAGGTAGGGGTGCGCCGTAGCTTCCCTTTCACCAATTCGTCGCTTCGTCGTCTCCATGGTGGACGCTCGCCGCGCTCGGGCTGAGCACCGGGCTGCCCTCACCACCCGCGTTGCTCAGACGGCTCCCGTCGGCGGGCCACCTCGTCGTTCTCCGTCTCCCACCGCCAACGCCGCTACCGGCCCGACGGTGAACGAGAAGCAAGCGTCCTCGCTGCATCCATCGGTGCGGCAGGACGGCCGCACCGCCACTCCATCGCTGACCCCGACCAGTTCTTCGTCTCACGCACGCTGCGCTCCCATGGAGGCGCGGGCCGCAAACGAGCTCCTGTGCTACCGCCCGGTAGACGACCTCTATGAGGAGTGGCTCGACCGCGTCGCTGAGCTCGTCCGCGCCGCAGGGGGATCCCCGACGCCGTCCCGCTCTCTGCCTCACCCTCCGCCAGCCACAGGCGATGTGGCTCATGGCGCCCCTCCACCACCTTTGCCCCAAGACTGCACCTTTGCGCCAAGGCGCGCGGCCCCACGGTGTGATCCGCCACGTCCGGCGCCCGCGCGTGAAGAGAGAAGCTGCCAAGAAATCCCTTGGCCGCAAGAAGCTGCACCTGCGCTCCCCATGCCACCTCGTCAAGACCGTGCGCCGCCTGCAGCGGCGCCGCGTGGACCTCATCAAGACCAAGCTCCGCCACCGAGGCAGGCCCCGGCAACCATGGTCGGCTGCCACGCCTTCACCCCCGACCTGCGTAGCGTCGCCTGGCCAGGCAAGTTCAAGTCGGATCTACCTCCTCGCTACAACGGCACCGCCGACCCTGCAGAGATCCTGCAGCTCTACGAGCTGAGCATCGAAGCGGCCAACGGTGATGAGAAAGTCATGGGGAACTGCTTTCCCATGGCTCTCAAGGATGGAGCCCGTTCCTGGCTCCTGAACCTGCAGCACGGCTCGATCTCCTCCAGGGACGAGATGTGCTACCACTTCGTCGCCAACTTCCAGGGATCTCGCGACCGCCCGCCGACCGCGGGTGACATGCGTCGCATCAAGCAACAGCTAGGAGAGACCCTCCAGAAGTACATCTAGCGATTCAACAACACTCGCCTCAAGATCCCCAAGGTCACGGAAGAGGCTATCATCTCCACGTTCTCAGACGGCGTTCGTGACGTCAAGATGAAGGAAGAGCTCGCTATCCATGAGGAGCTGTGCATGTCTCAGGAGCTGTTCAACCTGGCAACCATGTGCACAGAAGAGAAGCAGGCCAAGGCCAAGGACGTGAAGCGCAAGGAAGCGACAGTGCTAGCAGCGGAGCCCAACACCAAGCGGGGCAGAGATCAGCCCGAGTCGTCCAATAACAGCTGACCGTTCTGCGCCTTCCACAACCTGAACACCCACAACACCAGTGACTGTCAAGAGCTCAGAGCCATTCGCGAAGGACGTTTCGGTCGACGCCCCGAGCGCATTGACCGGGGCTACGGCCGTGGAGGAGGATGTGGAGGCGGACGCTGGGACGACCGTGGCCCGCGCCAAGAGTGGCGCGACAGGCCTCGTGAGGATCGCTGGCAGGACCATCCTCGCGAGGGCGCCTGGAGAGACCAGCCTCGTGAGGATCGCCCCCAGGGCAACGCCGGTCTTCCCCTGCTGCCGCCACCAAGAAGGAACTGTCGGTGTTCTGGGAATGGGCGTTCCCAGACTTGCCTGCCTGCGGCCCACGGCGTGGCTAAGCCAGCAGGCCGTAAGGCCCATCTTCATCAACAAGGCATCCAAGACCCTCGCGAGGGGCCAAGCCTCGGGAGGGGGACGACGCAAGACCTCCTCAGGAGTGTCCTAGTCAGGCAGGCTCACAAGGAGCAGAGATATCAAGGCGGGGCAAACCTCACGAGGCTCTCGTGACGTGAGCCATGACGATCGACACCAGGCGGGTGCCAGCGCGCGCAGTGTCCTTGTTTCCTCTATGGTGCTAAGGAGGCCAGCGCAGGCGAGGAGTACCGAGGTATCAGGCAAAGGTTGCCATATTGGTGCAACGAGACCAAGACCAGGAGGACGGCAAGACGGAGGTCATCGTGGATCCCAAGACGGCGTCACCACCAGAGCTTTTCGCAGGCCAAGACCACTTTTGTCAGGATAGCTTGTATTAGCTGCCCCCTTTAAATTTGCCCACCGTTGTTGGCTCCCTTCCCGCTCAATATTCGGGGAGAGGACCAGGGCGTATATAAGTAGAGCTAGCCACCACAGTAGGGGCATCTGATCTTGGACTGGATCCACACACCCACAAGTTAGCCAAGCACAAGAACACCTCAACCTCAGGAGGCTGTTCTTCCCTCTGTACTGTTCATCATCAGCCCAAGAGGCAATCTGCCACCACCACACTGGAGTAGGGTATTACACCACAACGGTGGCCCGAACCAGTATAAATCTCGTGTCTTTCTGTGTTGCGAGTTCGTCGAGTTCGTCCGCGAGATCTTAGCGAGCTAGGGCGTAGATCGGTAGGAGGGAAAGACTTTGCGCGCACCCCAGTGTTCGAACCTTAAGGGTTTGCTGGAACCCCACATCCGACATTTGGCTCGCCAGGTAGGGGTGCGCCGTAGCTTCCTTTGCATCAGTTCGTCCCTCCGTCATCTCCATGGCGGATGCTCGCAGTGCTCGAGTTGAGCGTCGGGCTGCCCTCACCGCACGCGTTCCTCAGAAGGCTCCCGTCGGCGGGCCGCCTCGTCGTTCTCCGTCTTCCGCTGCCAATGCTGCCACCGGCCCGGCGGGGAACGAACAGCAGGCGTCCTTGCTGCATCCATCGGTGCGGCAGGACGGCCACACCGCCACTCCATCGCTGACCCCTGCCTGTTCGTCGTCTCACGCACGCCGCGCTTCCATGGAGGCGCAGGCCGCACTCCTCACCGCAAACGAACTCCTGCGCTACCGCCCAGTCGACGACCTCTACAAGGAGTGGCTCGACCGCGTCGCCGAGCTCGTCCGCACCGCAGGGGGCTCTCCGGCGCCGTCCCTCTCTCTACCTCACCCTCAGCCAGCCACGGGCGATGAGGCTCATGGCGCGCCTCCGTCACCTCCTCCCCAAGACGGTGCCTTGGCACCAAGGCGCGCGGCCCCGCGGCGTGATCCAGCCACCAAGAAATCCCTCGGCCGCGAGAAGCTGCACCAGCGCTTCCCGCACCGCCTCGTCAAGACCGCGCACCGCCCACGACGGCGCCGCGCGGACCTCATCAAGACCAAGCTCCACCTCCGAAGCGGGCCCCAGCAACCACGGCCGGCTGCCGCGCCTTCACCCTCGAGCTGTGTAGCGTCGCCTGGCCAGGCAAGTTCAAACCGGATCTGCCTCCTCGCTACGACGACACCGCCGACCCCACAGACTTCCTGCAGCTCTATGAGCTGAGCATCAAAGCAGCCACCGGCGATAAGAAAGTCATGGCGAACTGGTTTCCCATGGCTCTCAAGGATGGAGCCCGCTCCTGGCTCCTGAACCTGCAGCACGGCTCGATCTCCTCCTCGGACGAGATGCGCGGCCGCTTCGTCGCCAACTTCCAGGGCACTCACGACCGCCGGCCAGCCCCGGGTGACCTGCGCCGCATCAAGCAACAACGAGGAGAGACCCTCCATAAGTACATCCAGCGCTTCAACAACACCCGCCTCAAGATTCCCAAAGTCACGGATGAGGCCATCATCTCCGCGTTCTCCGACGGCGTCCGTGACGTCAAGATGAAGGAAGATCTCGCTATCCACAAGGAGCTCTGCACATCTCAGGAGCTGTTCAACCTAGCGACCAAGTGCGCAAGAGCTGAGGAGGGGCGCCTCTCTCTCCTTGAGCCGCCAGCCGCAGGCACAGAGGAGAAGAAAGCCAAGGCCAAGGACGTGAAGCACAAGGAAGCAGCAGCGCTGGCAGCGGAGCCCGACACCAAGCGGGGCAGAGATCAGCCCGAGTCATCCAAGAACAGCAGACCGTTCTGTGCCTTCCACAACCTGAACACCCACAACACCAGTGACTGTCAAGAGCTTAGAGCCATACGAGAAGGACGCTTCGGTCGACGCCCCGAGCGCAGCGACCGGGGCTACGGCCGAGGAGGAGGAGTGGAGGCAGACGCTAGGACGACCGTGACACGCGCCAGGAAGGGCGCGACACGCCTCGTGAGGACCACTGGTAGGACCATCCTCGCGAGGGGGCCTGGAGGGATGTGCCTCGTGAGGATCGCCCCCAAAGCAATGCCGTTCTTCCCCCACTGCCGCCAACAAGAAGGAACGAAGACCACCATCAGGACGAGGGGGCTGGGGGCTTTTAGGAGCCGCGTGCAATCGCATGCATCTTGGGCGGCGCCCAGGCCCCAGCCTCTCAGCGCATCTTCAAACAGTTCGCTCGCGAGGTGAACGCGGTGCTCCCCAAGCTCGAGGCCACGCACCCGCTCAAGTGGTCCCAATGCGCCATCACTTTCAACTCGGCAGATCAGCTCAAGTGCGCGGCCACCGCTGACGCCCTCTCGATGTTGTGTTCCCCAGTCATCAGCAATGTGCAGGTTACCAGGACCCTCATCGACGGCGGTGCAGGGCTCAACGTCCTGTCCGCCGACATGTTCGACAACCTCCAAGTGCCATATGAGCAGCTCCAGCCTACCAAACCTTTCTCAGGAGTGACCGACGGTTCCACCACACCGATAGGGCAGGTCCGCCTGCCTGTCACCTTCGGAGAATGCAAGAACTACCGCACCGAGCTCATCGATTTCGACGTCGCGCACATTTGCCTGTCGTACAACGCCATCCTCGTGTATCCGGCCCTGGCCAAGTTCATGGCGATCACCCACCACGGCTACAACGTCCTCAAGATGCCGGGAAGCGGCAGAATCATCACGGTCCCATGTGAAGAGACAGATGCGGTGTGCTCCCTCGAGCGCGCCTTCCAAGCCGCAGCAATCAACGACCCCGACAACAGAAGTGAGGGCCCTTCGGAGACCATCCCCAAGAAGAAGCAGCTGCGCCGCACAGGACATCAGGAGGATGGCGTTGCAGCAGGAGCCTCATTAGGATCAGCGTCCGTCCCAGGGGTGCCTCCCTCCATCGCATAGGAAGGCGCGCCCGGCGCCCTTCTCGGGCAGGGCTCGGGGGCTCTCTTCTGGAGGGCCTCAGACCTTGCCAACCTCACGAGGGAGGTGCTTGGGCACCATTTGGAGGCATTTTTCGCAGCACGTTTCCCTCAAGAGAACATAGGGCAAGGAGCGCCCACCACTCAGGAGATCATCAGCAAGACCACTCAAGAGCTGCAAGACGCAAGAGCCATGCGCGGCGATGGCCGCTCACGAGCCGCGGCTCCTCATCCAGGCGAGGATGCTGGGCTGCGTGTCTGCATAGACGTCCCAGGGCTCAACAGGGCCGCATCTCAGGAGCGCTTCTGGCCTTCGCATGTGGCCCGTTGCGAGGTCCCGCCACACAACCACATTCACATGCCCTTCGGCTTGCTGAGCGTGGCGTCAGCCTATCAGTGCAACATGCGGCGTGTCCTGGCGGCTCAGGAGGCCAGGTACCACGCCGTCCTGGAGGGAATGGAGACAGTCTTCAGGGAACCTCCCGAGCCCCCAGAGCCTCCCGAGGCTCAGGGCTCCGGTGGCTCATGAAGAGTCATTTCTTTGACGCACGCCTTCAGCTGCACCAACTCTACTTCGTCTACAGAACCAGGTGACATCTTCCAAGCTCGTTTAGCTGGGAGCGCCCCACGGGCTGCATTATTCCCAGGCCGCGTGGGTCTGTCCCTGCGACATGTACCCCTTTTGCTTATGTCTTTAGCTTACCTTGTTGGGGGCGCCCCTCGGGCTGCATCATCCCCAAGCCACTCGGGCTGGACCCAGTGGCATGTATCTTCCTGCATTTACCCAAGTTGATCTGCTTTCCATGCTTAACCTGCTTACGGTTATCGCCTGCTCGATCATCGCCTCCCACGGGGCCTCCTCACAGGCACGGCGCTGGTGCATGGGTCCGTCCCGGCCACGTCGACAAATCTGAGTGGTCGAGCTCTGGCTCGCGGCACGCCCTGCGCACGTCACCTCACCAGGCCCTCAGTGCCATCACTTCATCCAGACAAACCAGCGGCAGGCTGGCAGCTATAATGGCAAACTGTGTTTCTTCTTGTGCCTGTTCACAGGGATCCCATGGGGAGGATAGCAGGTGGCGCCACGAGTCTCCTTTCCTCTCGTGCAATTCGCTTGCGCGTTAAAAGGGGGGCTCCTGAGCATCGCGACTCAAGAGCTCTTACTGGCTCTCCAACCCTCACCCTTGGCCTTGTCCACGGCATCGCGACCTGGCATACCAGCGGCGGCTGAGCTCGCTCGAGGGCCGGGACCTAAGGACGCAGAGCACTAAGGAGAGCATGGGGAGGGAAACTCGTATGGGCCGGCCTGGCTATGCCGCACAAGTTTGCGCGCGGGCCTAGCGCACCATCAGGAATCACCGTGAAGTCAACAAGATAAGTCCCGCTCTCGGATCGGCTAAATGTTGGGGCCTAATGGTCACCCTCGCCTTGCCGCAACCCCGTTGCGGCCACGTCAACTCCCTTTCTTGCCTTACCATGGCTGCTTGAGCGCTAAGGGGGACCTCCTGACCATCGCGCCTCAGGGGCTCTTACTGGACCTCGGGCCGCATACCTCCTGGCCTTGACCACGGCACGCGACCTGGCATACCAGCGACGGCTGTAGCCTGCCTGGGGACCGGGACCTGTCAGCGTAGAGCAACAAGCTATCACGAGGAAAGAAAGGGGGGACCGAGCCTTAACGGGACATGCATTCACCAAATTCTCATAACAGGGAAGATAAGCACAAAAGACATTACAGATCCTTACATGCCCCCACGGGGTAATTCATCATTCTTCGCAGGGAACAAAAGCTAAAACTAAGGGGAATCCTATCTACACCCTCCCGTGGCAGAAGCCATCATCAACAGTGGGCCACGGGAGGCCGGTGCCAACCCCATCCAGATCAGTGGTGGCGACGGCCGGACGCCGCAGCTCTGCTCCGAGCGCGGCGAGAGCTCGGGGGCACGTAGCTGTCATCGCTCGTCTCGGGAGTCTCATAGAGCCCAGGAGAGCTGCTGGACTCCTTAGGGTTGCTGCTGCTGGAGTAGCCGCGAGCGGGGCGCGCGTCAGCTTGGCGCTCCTCTCCGGAGCAGCACTCTAGGCGGCGGCCCTCAGCATCGAAGACCTTGAAGAAGAGAATGGAGGCACCGTCATACTCAAAGTGGATCGCGAGGGCGCCCCTTGCACGGCAGACCTGCGCAACCTCGCCCCAGCCACGAGTCATGAAGATCTGGCCGGAGGGGACCACTTCGATCTCTGCTCCGGTCGCCGGAGCGCTGCAGTCGGCGTGCTGCAACCAGAGCTCGAGCAGCCCCCTTGGCGGCATCACGTCGGAGAAGAACCGCGGGAAGCGGATCCAGGAGCTTGGAGGCATCGGCGCCCACAGCACCAGCTCGCGCGGGGAGTCCGCGGCGTGGATTCCGAGGGCGACGGCGCGCGTCGTTGTGGCGCGGCGACCCCGGGCGCGGCGTGGGCGACGCTGCTCGTCGCTCCGTCCTCCTGAGCCCTCGGATCGGGCATACAAGGGTAGCGGATACCCTCGAGGAGGCCGCTCGCACCAAGGCCTCATCACCACCTGCATCGCAGCTTCATCACGGCAGTGGACCAACCTCTTCTTCGGCGGAAGTGGCCCTGGGTCATCCCACGAGGCCTTTCCCTTCTCTTAGGCAGAAAACCTTCTAATAGGCGCCATTGTTGTTAGCAGTGGAGCAAGGAGGAACAAGAAAGCAAGCGAGGAAGAAGCAATGACGGCAAGTGCTGCCTGCGCCAGCCTTATGTCAAGTCGTGCAGTTGGCGAGGTGGCGTGGGGAAGCGGAGACGCCCACGTCCATTCAACTGCCACGCGTCCACCGAGGCCGCAGGCTTTTGGGGCCCGCGATGCTCCGTACTGGACCCTTGGCTTCGCCGTGAAGCCAAGCCCGAGCGCACCTTGGGCCCGGGGGCTACTGTCGGCGTTATGGGAACGGGGGTCACCAGACTTGCCTGCCTGCGACCCACGGCGTGGCTAAGCCAGCACGCCGTACGGCCCATCTTCATCTACAAGGATCCAAGACCCTCGCGAGGGGCCAAGCCTCGCGAGGGGGACGACGCAAGACTTTCCTCAGGAGTGGCCTAGTCAGGCAGGCTCACGAGGAGCGGAGATATCAAGGCGGGGCAAACCTCACGAGGCTCTCGTGACGTGAGCCATGACGATCGACACCAGGCGGGCGCCAGCGCGCGCAGCGTCCTTGTTTCCTCTTTGGTGCTAAGGAGGCCAGCGCAGGCGAGGAGTACCGAGGCATCAGGTAAAGGTTGCCATATTGGTGCAACGAGACCAAGACCAGGAGGACGTCAAGATGGAGGTCATCGTGGAGCCCAAGACGGCGTCACCACCAGAGCTTTTCGCAGGCGAAGACCACTTTTGTCAGGATAGCTTATACTAGCTGTCCCCCTTTAAATTTTCCCGCCGTTGTTGGGTCCCTTCCCGCTCAATATTTGGGGAGAGGACCAGGGCCTATGTAAGTAGAGCTAGCCACCACAGTAGGGGCATCTGATCTTGGACTGGATCCACACACCCACAAGTTAGCCAAGTACAAGAACACCTCAACCTCAGGAGGCTGTTCTTCCCTCTGTACTGTTCATCATCAGCCCAAGAGGCAATCCACCACCACACTGGAGTAGGGTATTACACCACAACGGTGGCCCAAACCAGTATAAATCTCGTGTCTTTCTCTGTTGCGAGTTCGTCGAGTTCGTCCGCGAGATCTTAGCGAGCTAGGGCGTAGATCGGTAGGAGGGAAAGACTTCGCGCGCACCCCAGTGTCCGAACCTTAAGGGTTTGCCGGAACCCCACATCCGACAAGAACGACGATCACCATCAGGACGATGGGGCTAGGGGCTTCCAGGAGCCACGTGCAATCGCCTGCATCTTGGGCGGCGCACAAGCCCCAGCCTCTCAGCGCATCTTCAAACAGTTCGCTCGCGAAGTGAACGCAGTGCTCCCCAAGCTCGAGGTCACGCGCCCGCTCAAGTGGTCCCAATGCGCCATCACTTTCAACTCGGCAGATCCGCTCAAGTGCGCAGCCACCGCTTGCGCCCTCCCGATGCTGTGCTCCCTAGTCATCAGCAATGTGCAAGTTACCAAGACCACTCAGGATTTGCAAGACACAAAAGCCATGCGCGGCGACAGCCGCTCACGAGGCGCAGCTCCCCATCCAGGCGAGGATGCTGGGCTGCGTGTCTACATCGCCGTCCCAGGGCTCAACAGGGCCGCATCTCAGGAGCGTTTTTGGCCTTCGCGTGTGGGCTGTTGCGAGGGCCCGCCACACAGCTACGTTCGCATGCCCTTCGGCTTGCCGAGAGTGGCATCAGCCTATCAGCACAACATGCAGCGTGCCCTGGCGGCTCAGGAGGCCAGGTACCACGCCGTCCTGGAAGAGATGGAGATGGTCTTCAGGGAACTTCCCAAGCCCCCAGAGCCTCCCGAGGCTTGGTACCCCGGTGGCTCGTGAAGAGTTGTTCCTTCAACGCACGCCTTTAGCTGCACCAACTCTACTTCGTCTACAGAACCAGGTGACACTTTCCAAGCTCGTTTAGCTAGGAGCGCCCCTCGAGCTGCATCATTCCCAGGCCGCATGGGTCCGTCCCTGTGGCATGTATCCCTTTTGCTTGTGTCTTTAGCTTACCTTGCTGGGGGCGCCCCTTGGGCTGCATCATCCCCAAGCCGCTCGGGCCGGACCCATTGGCATGTATCTTCCTGCATTTACCCAAGCTGATTTGCCTTCCCTGCTTAACCTGCCTACAGTTATCACCTGCTCGATCACCACCCACCGCGAGTCCATTCACCCCGTGCAATTCGCTTGCGCGTTAAAAAGGGGGCTCCTGAGCATCGTGACTCAGGAGCTCTTACTGGCTCTCCAGCCCTCACCCCCTGGCCTTGACCACGACATCGCGACCTGGCATACCAGCGGCGGCTGAGCTCGCTCGAGGGCCGGGACCTGAGGACTTAGAGTGCTTGCACCTAACCGCCTTGCAGCAACATACAGTCACCAAGACTCAAGACTAGGTGCAACCCGCCTTGAGGTAGGGCCTCGTGAGTCCCGCGCTGGCTCACGAGTTCCCAGATACACCTCGCAGCCCTGCCGTGCAAGCCACGTGTCAGGGCGGGGCTGTACACGCCCCGGGGGCTCCTCCCGGAGGGGGGCCCCATCCCACGCACAAGTGGAAGCACCATGCTCCGCGCTGGCCGTCGACACTGCCGAGGAGCGGCTATGCCCATGCACGAGCGGAAGCACTATCCTCCACGCTGGTGATAAATAACTGAGGGCGGCCCCACGGTCATACCAACCTCAGGGAGCCCAGAGCTCAGCGTCCAGCCTCACCGCAACGCCTCCCCTCAGGAGAGCCGCGCGAGGGGGCTAGGCACGGGGGCTACGCTCGGGTCACGCCCAAGCGCACGCCACCCAACCAGGTCGCCCGGACCTGGGCGTCGCGCGCCCCTCCCGAGGCCTCGGCGAGGGCAGGTATGGAAATTGTTTGCACATCAAGGGGGACTCTTGAGCATCGCGACTCAGGAGCCTAACTGGTCACGTAGCCCCTCACTCCTTGGTCCGTCCTGGTCTCCGGTCGGCCCAATGGCAGTTGAGGTATGCGCGGGGCCGGGCTCTGCTGAGGTAGAGCACTAATCTATCCTCGCGTACTCTCCCTATAAGTTGTTTGCACATCAAGGGGGACTCCTGAGCATCACAACTCAGGAGCCTAACTGGTCACGTAGCCCCTCACTCCTTGGTCCGTCCTGGTCTCCGGTCAGCCCAATGGCGGTTGAGGTATGCGCCGGGCCGGGCTCTGCCAACGCAGAACACAAAGCGGATAGGAAGCAAATCGCAAAATCTCGAAGCAAATATTACAAACATATTGTCCTCACAATATCAAATGAAAAGTCTAAACGCCTCCACGAGGCCTGGTTCATGGTGCAGGAACAAAACAGGAAACTAGCTGCAGGTCACCCCTGGACACCGCTGTCGCCTGTAGAAGGTGCTCCATCCCTGGTAGCGACGCCTTCACCGGCACCACCAGCCGCAGGGTCGGCGGCATCGCCAGACAAGGGTGAGGAGGCAAAGCTGCGGAACTTCTCCAGCAGGGCCTCCACCTGACCTTGCACAGCTGCGGCGGCGGCCTTGCAGTTATCCTCAGCCACATGCTCCAGCAGCTCCTCAAGGCAAGCGTTGGGGTCGCGAAAGTGCAAATGGCTGAAAACGCGGATCAATGCAGCTGAAGACAAGACGTGAGCCTCTGCCTCCGCCATAGGACCGACGCCGTCAACGACTTCCTCGAGCGCCTTCACCAAGAGAGGAAGCAACCGGGCGGGGCCGTCCTCATCGGTGGCCAGCGACTTCTCCAGGCCGTGCTCGTAGAGCGTCTTCAGTGCCTTGTGAGATCTCTTCTCGAGATCGGCAAAGGCCACGCGGTCTTCGGCCAGGACTCGCGCCTTGGCATCAAGATCGGCCTCCCTCGCCTCCACCTTCCGCTCCAACTCTTCCAACTGGTTGCGCTCGGCGGCCCGCGTCTTCCCCAACTCCGCCAGCTCAGCATCACGGTTCTTGACGACGTCCTCCCGGGCCTTCATCTCGTCCTCCAGCACTTGGAAGCGGTCACGGGCGGCCTTGGCGTCTTTCAGTGTCATCTCACGATCGGCTGCAGCGTCGGCGGCATTGTGCTTCTCCTTCTCGGAAGCCGCAGCGGCCTGGCTCAGCGTCGTGCGAACCGCCAGGTCAGAGTGAAGCCAGCCAGAGGCCAGCTCCAGGCGCCCGGCCACCAGGCATGGGTCCGCGCCCAGGAGATCTGCCTGCAACTGGGTCATTTCTGAAAGAGCACGTTACAGAACAGCAGCAGGAGCAGAAGAACTAGGGAGTGGAGGTGCAGCAGCTGGAGGAGCCGACGTCGTCGTCAGGACCTGGGAGATTGCGGGTTCTGAAGCAGCTGGAACCTCATCAACCGCGCCAGACGCCGGCACTTCCGGAGCCAGCAGGGCCATGGGGGCTGATTCCACACATCGATATTCCTGTTGGCCTCGCGAGGACGACCGGGCTGGGGAGGTGCGGGTGTTGCTGCCTCCTTTCTCCACGGAGGAAGGCACGGCCGCCGTACCCTCCTTCCTCTTCTTCACTGAAGGCGCCGACCTGATCGACCGAGGGCAAATGTCAGGAATAACAAGTACAAACAGGGACAAGGCGAAGCTTGAGACACTTACCAATCCACCGCGACATACTTCCGCTTGGGGACCTTGAAGCCTGACAGCATCGGGACCTGAGGAACAGGTGTGCGGGCTCCGGCAGCGGCAGGCGGTGCGGAGGCAGGGCCGGAGCCAGCCCCAGGAGGTGTCGGGACGGAGGCGGCATCGCGAGGCACCAGCGACGAACTACCCCTCGTCGGGATGAGGGGCTGCTCCCTCTCCTCCTGGCGGGCGTCGGCCTCGGCATCGTCAGGAAGGGCGTGGAGGATCTCGGCCTTGCTCAGAGGGGAAGTCTCCCCCACCTCTTCAAGAGTCTTCTCCGAATCCACCTCCTCTTCCTCATCCCCACGGGACTCGTCAGAGGACACCTCCACCGGCTTCAGTGCCGTAGGGGCTCCTGGGAGCGCCGGCGGCACCAGCCCACGCGCATCAATGGTCGGCCTAGAGGCGACGAATTCCTCTCGGTTCCTGCGTTGGAACAGGGGAACGAAGGCGCTTGGCGGGTACTCCTGGTTGTCCCCAACTATGAGACGCAGGACGGCAGCCAATTCATCGCCAGGCAGGGGCCCCGGCCTCAGGCGGGTCTTGTTTCCCACTTCTTCAAGCTCCCACAGGGGGCGCGCGCGCGCCTGGAGCAGGGCAACACGCTGTCGGCGTTCTGGGACCGGGGGTCCCCAGACTTGCCTACCTGCGGCCCACAACGTGGCTAAGCAGTAGTCCGTGCGGCCCATCTTCATCAACAAGGCACCCAAGACCCTCGCGAGGGTCCAAGCCTCGCGAGGCGGATGACGCAAGACCTCCTCTGGAGTGGCCTAGCCAGGCAGGCTCACGAGGAGCGGAGATATCAAGGCGAGGCAAACCTCACGAGGCTCTCGTGACGTGGGCCATGACAAACGGTGCCAGGCGGGCGCCGGTGCGCGCAACTTCCTTATTTCCTCTTTGGTGCTAAAGAGGCCAGCACAGGCGAAGAGTACCGAGGCATCAGGCAAAGGTTGCCATATTGGTGCAACGAGACCAAGACCAGGAGGACGGCCAGGCGGAGGTCATTGTGGAGCCCAAGACGGCGTCGCCCCAGGGCTTTTCGCAGGCGAAGTCCGCTTTTGTCAGGTTAGCTTGTACTAGTTGTCCCCCTTAAAATTTGCCCGCCATTGTTGGCTCCCTTCCCGCTCGATATTTGGGAAGAGGACCAGGGCCTATATAAGTAGAGCTAGCCACCACAGTAGAGGCAGGTTGAACTGATCGAATCCTCACGCCACAAGTTCACAAGCACAAGAACACGTCAACCTCAGGAGGCTGATCTTCCCTTGTACTGTTCATCATCAGCCCAAGAGGCAATCCACCACCACCACACTGGAGTAGGGTATTACACCACAACGGTGGCCCGAACCAGTATAAACCTCGTGTCTTTCTGTGTTGCGAGTTCGTCGAGTTCGTCCCCGAGATCTTAGCGAGCTAGAGCGTAGATCGGTAGGAGGGAGAGACTTCGAGCGCACCCCAGTGTTCGAACCTTAAGGGTTTGCCGGAACCCCACATCCGACATTTGGCGTGCCAGGGAGGGGTGCGCCGTAGTTTCCCTTCCATCAGTTCGTTGCTCCATCGCTCCGTCGTTTCAATGGCGGACGCTCGCCGTGCTCGAGCTAAGCGTCGGGCTGCCCTCTCCGCCCGCATCGCATAGATGGCTCCCGTAGGCGGGCCACCTCGTCGTTCTCCATCTCCCGCCGCCAACGCTGCCACCGGCCCAGCGGGGAACGAGCAGCAAGCGTCCTCGCTGCTTCCTTCGGTGCGGCAAGACGGCCGCACCGCTACTCCGTCGCTTACCCCTGTCGGTTCCTCGTCTCACGCGCACCGCGCTCCCATGGAGGCACGGGCCGCCCTCATCGTGGCGAATGAGCTCCTGCGTTACCGCCTCGTCGACGACCTCTATGAGGAGTGGCTCGACCGCGTCGCCGAGCTCGTCCGTGCCGCAGGGGGTTCTCCGGCGCCGTCCCACTCTCTGCCTCCTCCTCAACCAGCCGCGGGCGACGGGGCTCATGGCATGCCTCCACCACCTCAATGTAACGCCCCAAGACTGACGCTCCAGAAGACTTCCATATATTTCATGATCGCCATGTGTTTAGTTTTGCTTGCTCTATTTATTTTGCATTGCATCATGTCATCATGCCGTCATGTCATAGATTTTTGATCTATTTCAATCAAGGGAATTCATATGGTGACTTCTCTTTATAACATATCCTCCCAATATTAGGGAGCTATAATAAATATTCCATTCTTTTGGAATTAACCATAACACACTTGCATAATAAACGCCATGCCTTTTCCATTTCAAGTTTGTTCCCCAAACTTGGCCAATAATTCTCATCTCTGTTATCGAGGCTCCTCTAAGATTCTCAACATTTTTGGACACTCCTAGAACCTCGTCCTAGTTCAAACCATTTGAATTAGATTCAAATGAGTTTGAATTCAACTTCACACGTGTGCCCACTTCTATTTTTTCCGGGATCAAGCACATGTTTTATGAGTCCGGGAAAATAGCCCCTTGCACAAATCCTTTCCCTAACCCCTCCTTTCTTTTCTTCTCTCTAATTTCTTTTCTATTAAAAGAAATATGAGGGAGAGAGAGAGAGCGCAGCCTTGCAGCCCAGCCGGCCTCTTGGGCCTAACCAACCAGCGCCGGCCCACCTAACCCTCCTAACCCTAGCCGCTCGACCCCTCAACCCCTCTTGTTCCCCTCCGCCACCACCCACACACGCATGCATCGAGCAAGGGAGAGCCCTGCTCGACCCCCCCTCTCGATCTCACCCTCTCCCCCCCGCAGCGCCCCCATCTTCCCGCAGCGCCCCTCTCCCTCGATCCCTTCCTTCTTCCATGCTTCGCCAGGGAGAGGAGCGAGACCCCGCGCCTGGAGCCGTCGTCCTCCGCGCCCAGCAGGAGCGTCGCGCCCTCGTCCCGTTCCCCTCTGCCTTGCCTCTCCGTTGCATGGCCCGGCGCCAGTGCCGCTGCTGCTTCGTCGCCCGTGCCGCCATGGCCCTCCTCGTGCCTCTGCTTCCTCGCCCTCGCCGGATTCGAGTCCCTCCGCTCCGGATCTGGCGCGTGCCGCGCCACGGACCTCACCTGCGGCTCCGCCGCCCCATCTCCACCTCGCCGACCGTCAACCCCGACGTCCGACCCGGCCATCTTCTGCTGCTAACTCGAGCAGTCCCGCCACGACCATCACCTCCCCGACGCCCTTCCTGCTGCTGCTAGACCACCTAGGTGCCACCAGGGAGTGCCATGGCCTCCACCGAGACCCTTGGAATCATCAAGACCGCCCAGTACCACGACATACGGCGCCCGAATGACCACCGCACCGAACGCCAAGTACAGGATGATGACCCGCGAAGCCCTGGACGCCATGTACCACAACCGTTGCGTTCCGTTTCATCTCTACTGAGACCAAGATGACGCCAAGTACCAGGATGACGACGACCCGTCAAGTTCATCTACGGGCGTGTACCACTACGCCGGAGTCCTCGGATTCATCAAGTTCCCACGACGACTTAAGTGTACCCCTCCGGTTCGCCAAGTTCGACTATCGTTGCTACCATGTACAACTACTTCCACTACGCCGCCACGTGTGCCACTACTTCCCACGACGACCCGTGAACAACTACTTCCACTTCGAACCCGTCCGCCCCGAAACGTACGCTTCAAAGGTATAATGACGAGACAACCGCCGTGGACCCAATGCATGTGTTGTATGAGATGCACCATTTGCACCGTGTCCGAATTGTGACTCGTTTCCATGCCACTAACCCGTGGGAACCTGGTAGTCGGGAGCACCCCACCATCTTGCATGACACGCTCATGCCACGCTTCCTTTTGCGCCGGTATCTCCACGAGCTACCGGAACCGATATGTTGCCGTGGCATCATTTTCGGATTCGTTGCCGTGGCACCCCTTTCTTCCACCACGGTGACAAACGCTTCATAACATGCTCATGTCAACATTTTCATAAAAAGGCATTAAAATTGCATTGTCATTCGCATCATGATAACAACATTTAAAAATGTTTATAATTGTTGTTTCCTTTAAATTGCTATTTATGCATATGGGGATTTTTCGGAATTGTCGTTTGTTATTTCCGGCCTCATTTAAACTTGCCTAGATAGGTTGTTTAATTATGCTTCACCTCTTGCCATGTTAACCAACATTTAATCTTGTCTTGTTCCTAAACGAGAGCAAACTAAATAACTTGAATGTGGTGTTTCGTCGATATGCAAGTCGTTGCATATTGAACTCCACTTAATTTGTAGTATTGTTTGTGCTCCTTGCCATGCCATGCCTCATTAAACTAGACATGCATCATACTTGATTATGCATCATGCCATGCTTATGTGTTGGTTGTTTACCATGATGTTTGCTTCTTTCCGGTTGCGCTTCTCCTTGATAAATTCGGTTACGTTGCAATTGTGAGGATCCATTCGACTACGTCCATATGTCTTCTTCATGGACTCGTTCTTCTTCCTTGCGGGATCTCAGGCAAGATGACCATACCCTCGAAATCACTTCTATCTTTGCTTGCTAGATGTTCGCTCTATTGCTTTGTCGCGCTACCTACCACTTGCTATATCATGCCTCCCATATTGCCATGTCAAGCCTCTAACCCACCTTTCATAGCAAACCGTTGTTTGGCTATGTTACCGCTTTTGCTCAGCCCCTCTTATAGCGTTGCTAGTTGCAGGTGAAGATGAAGATTGTTCCATGTTGGAACATGGATATGTTGGGATATCACAATATCTCTTATTTTAATTAATGCATCTATATACTTGGTAAAGGGTGGAAGGCTCGGCCTTATACCTGGTGTTTTGTTCCACTCTTGCCGCCCTAGTTTTCGTCATACCGGTGTTATGTTCCTTGATTTTGCGTTCCTTACGCGGTTCGGTGTTATGGGAACCCCTTGACAGTTCGCCTTGCATAAAACTCCTCCAGCAAGGCCCAACCTTGGTTTTACATTTGCGTCACCTAGCCTTTTTTCCCTTGGGTTTCCAGAGCCCGAGGGTCATCTTTATTTACCCCCCGGGCCAGTGCTCCTTCGAGTGCTAGTCCAAACCGAGCGATGTCCGGCGCCCCCTGGGCAACCAGGGTCTATGGCAACCCGACGTCTTGCTCATCCGGTGTGCCCTGAGAACGAGATATGTGCAGCTCCTATCGGGATTTGTCGGCACATCGGTCGGCTTTGCTGGTCTTGTTTTACCATTGTCGAAATGTCTTGTAAACCAGGATTCCGAGACTGATCGGGTCTTCCCGGCAGAAGGAATATCCTTCGTTGACCGTGAGAGCTTATAATGGGCTAAGTTGGGACACCCCTGCAGGGTATAAACTTTCGAGAGCCGTGCCCGCGGTTATGTGGCAAATGGGAATTTGTTAATATCCGGTTGTAGAGAACTTGACACTCGACTTAATTAAAACACATCAACCGCGTGTGTAGCCGTGATGGTCTCTTTTCGGCGGAGTCCGGAAAGGGAACACAGCTTTTGGGTTATGTTTGACGTAAGTAGGAGTTCAGGATCACTTTTTGATCCTTACTAGTTGACGACCGTTCCGTTGCTCCTCTTCTCGCTCTTATTTGCGTATGTTAGCCACCATATATGCTTAGTGTTTGCTGCAGCTCCACCTCACTACCTTCTCCTACCCATAAGCTTAAATAGTCTTGATCTCGCGGGTCTGAGATTGCTGAGTCCTCGTGACTCACAGATACTTCCAAAACAGTTGCAGGTGCCGACGATACCAGTGCAGGTGATGCAACCGAGCTCAAGTGGGACTTCGATGAGGACCTTGGTCGTTACTATGTTTCGTTTCCTGATGATCAGTAGTGGAGCCCAGTTGGGACGATCGGGGATCTAGCATTTGGGGTTGTCTTCTTTTATTTTGGTTCCTTAGTCGGATCTTGATTGTACTCTGAATGATGTATGTTTAATTTATGTATTGTGTGAAGTGGCGATTGTAAGCCAACTCTTTATCCCATTCTTGTTCATTACATGGGATTGTGTGAAGATGACCCTTCTTGCGACAAAACCACCATGCGGTTATGCCTCCAAGTCGTGCCTCGACACGTGGGAGATATAGCCGCGTCGTGGGCATTACACTCAACCCCAAGACGGTGCCTTGGCACCAAGGTGCGCACCTCTGCATTATCCACCGCGCCCGGCGCCTGCGCGTGAAGAAAGAAGCTGCCAAGAAATCCCGTGGCCGCGAGAAGCTGCGCCGGCGCTCCCCGCACCACCTCGTCAAAACCGCGTGCCGCCTGCAGTGGCGCAGCGCGGACCTCGCCAAGACCAAGCTCCACCTCAGAAGCAGGCCCCGGAGACCACGGCCGGCTGCCGCGCCTTCACCCCCGAGCTGCGTAGCGTCGCCTGGCCAGGCAAGTTCAAACCAGATCTGCCTCCTCGCTACGACGGCACCTCCGACCCTGCGGAGTTCCTGCAGCTCTATGAGCTGAGCATCAAAGTGGCCAACGGCGATGAAAAAGTCATGGCGAATTGGTTTCCCATGGCTCTCAAGGATGGGGCCCGCTCCTGGCTCCTGAAGTTGTAGCACGGCTCGATCTCCTCCTGGGACGAGATGCGCGACCGCTTTGTCGCCAACTTCCAGGGCACTCGCGGCCGCCCACCGGCCGCGGGTGATCTACGCCGCATCAAGCAACAACCAGGAGAGACCCTCCAGAAGTACATCCAGCGCTTCAACAACACCCGCCTCAAGATCCCCAAGGTCACGGACGAAGCCATCATCTCCGCGTTCTCACACGGCGTCCGTGATATCAAGATGAAGGAAGAGCTCGCTATCCACGAGAAGCTCTGCACATCTCAGGAGCTGTTCAACCTGGCGACCAAGTGTGCAAGAGCTGAGGAGGGGCGCCTCTCTCTCCTTGAGCTGCCAGCTGCAGGAGCGAAGGAGAAGAAGGCCAAGGCTAAGGATGTGAAGCGCAAAGAGGCAGCGGTGCTCGCAGCGGAGCCCGACACCAAGCGAAGCAGAGATCGGCCCGAGTCATCCAAGAGCGGCCGACCATTCTGCGCCTTCCACAACCTGAACACCCACAACACCAGCGACTGCCAAGAGCTCAGAGCCATATGGGAAGGACGCTACGGTCGACGCCCCGAGCACAACGACCGGGGCTACGGCCGCGGAGGAGGACGCGGAGGCGGACGCTGGGACGACCGTGGCCCGCGCCCGAAGTGGTGCGACCGGCCTCGTGAGGACCGCTGGCAGGACCAACCTCGCGAGGGTGCGTGGAGGGACCAGCCTCGTGAGGATCGCCCCCAGGGCAATGCCGGTCTTCCTCCGCTGCCGCCGCCAAGGAGGAACGACTACCACCACCAGGACGAAGGGGCTGGGGGCTTCCAGGAACCGCGTGCAATCGCCTACATCTTGGGCGGTGCCCAGGCCGCAACCTCTCAGCGCATCTTCAAACAGTTCACTCGTCAGATGAATGCGGTGCTCCCCAAGCTCAAGGCCACGCGCCCGCTCAGGTGGTCCCAATGTGCCATCACCTTCAACTCGGCAGACCAGCTCAAGTGTGCAGCCACCGCTGTCGCCCTCCCTATGTTGTGCTCCCCAGTCATCAGCAATGTGCAAGTCACCAAGACCCTCATCGACGGCGGCGCAGGGCTCAACGTCCTGTCCATCGACACGTTCGACAACCTCCAAGTGCCATATGAGCAGCTCCAGCCAACCAAGCCTTTCTCAGGAGTGACCGACGGTTCCACCACACCGATAGGGCATGTCCGCCTGCCTGTCACCTTCGGGGAGCGCAAGAACTATCGCACCGAGCTCATTGACTTCGACATCGCACACATCCGCCTGCCGTAGAATGCCATCCTCGGGTATCCAGCCCTGGCGAAGTTCATGGCAGTCACTCATCATGGCTACAACGTTCTCAGGATGCCAGGAGGCGGAGGAATCATCACGGTCCCGTGTGAAGAGAGGATGCGGTGTGCTCCCTTGAGCACGCCTTTCAAGCCGCAGCAATCAACGACACCGACAACAGGAGTGAAGGCCCTCCGGAGGCCATCCCCAAGAAGAAGCAGCAACGCCGAGCAGGATCTCAGGAGGGCGGCGACGCAGCTGGAGCCTCGTCAGGATCAGCGCACGCTCCAGGGGCGCCTCCCTCTGTCGCATAGGAAGGTGCGCCCAGCTCGGGGGCTCTCTTCTGGAGGGCCACAGACCTTGCCAACCTCATGAGGGAGGCACTTGGGCACCACTTGGAGGCGTGCTTCGCAGCACGTTTCCCTCAGGAGAACACAGTGCAAGGAGTGCCCACCACCCAGGAGTTCATCACGAAGACCACCCAGGAACTGCATGAAGCAAGAGCCATGCGCGGCCACAGCCGCTCACATGGCGCGGCTCCCCATCCAGGCGAGAATGTCGGGCTGCATGTCTGCGTCGACATCCCAGGGCTCAATAGGGCCGCATCTCAGGAGCGCTTCTGGCCATCGCGTGCGGGCCACTATGAGGGCTCGCCACACAGCTACGTTTGCATGCCCTTTGGCTTGCCGGGCGTGGCGTCGGCCTATCAGCGCAACGTGCAACAAGTCCTGGCGGCTCAGGAGGCCAGGTTCCACGCCGTCCTGGAGGAGATGGAGACGGCCTTCAGGGAACCTCCTGAACCCCCAGAGCCTCCCGAGGCTCAGGGCCCCGGTGGCTCATGAGGAGCCATTCCTTCAACACGCGGCTTCAGCTGCACCAACTCTACTTCTTGTACAGAACCAGGTGACAACTTCCAAGTTCGTTTAAGCTGGGAGTGCCCCTTGGGCTGCATTATTCCCAGGCCGCATGGGTCTGTCCCTGTGGCATGTATCCCTTTTTCTTAAGTCTTTAGCTTACCTTGCTGGGGGTGCCCCTCGGGCTGCATCATCCCCAAGCCGCTCGGGCCAGACCCGGTGGCGTGTATCTTCCTGCATTTATCGAAGTTGATCTGCTCTTCATGCTTAACCTGCCAGCGGCTATCGCCCGCTCGATTGCCGCCTGCCGCGGGCCTGTTCTTCCCATGCAATTCGCTTGCACGTTAAAAGGGGGGCTCCTGAGCATCGCGACTCAGGAGCTCTTACTGGCTCTCCAGCCCTCACCCCCTGGCCTTGACCACGGCATCGCGACCTGGCATACCAGCGGCGGCTGAGCTCGCTCGAGGGCCGGGACCTGAGGACGTAGAGTGCTTGCATCTAACTGCCTTGCAGGAACACACAGTCAGCAAGACTCAAGACCAGGCGCAACCCGCCTTGATGTAGGGCCTCGTGAGCCCCGCGCTGGCTCACGAGTGCCCAGATGCACCTCGCAGCCCTGCCTTGCAAGCCAAGTGTCAGGGCGGGGATGTACACGCCTCGGGGGCACCTCCCGGAGGGGGGCCCCCATCCCACGCCCAAGTGGAAGCACCATGCTCCGCGCTGGCTGTCGAAACTGCTGTGGACCTGGGCATCGCGCGCCCCTCCCGAGGCCTCGGCGAGGGCAAGTATTGGAATTGTTTGCACGTCAACGGGGACTCCTGAGCATCGCGACTCAGGAGCCTAACTGGTCACATAGCCCCTCACTCCTTGGTCCGTCCTGGTCTCCGGTCGGCCCAATGGCGGTTGAGGTATGCGCGGGGCCGGGCCCTGCCGACGTAGAACATTAATCTACCCCCACGAACTCTCCCCATATGTTGTTTGCGCGTCAAGGGGGACTCCTGAGCATCGCGACTCAGGAGCCTAACTAGTCACGTAGCCCCTCATACTTGGTCCGTCCTGGTCTCCGGTCGGCCCAATGGCGGTTGAGGTATGCGCGGGGCCGGGCTCTGCTGACGCAGAACGCAAAGCAAATAGGATGGAAATCGCGAAATCTCGAAGCAAATATTACAAGCATATTGTCCTCACAATAACAAATAAAAGTCTAGACGCCTCCACGAGGCCTGTTACATGTCGCGGGAACGGAACGGGAAGAATGGCCGCGGGTCACCTCTAGACGTCGCCGTCGCCAGCAGAAGGCGCTCCCTCGTGATCGGTTTTGTCTTCACCACCAGCCGCAAGGTCGACGATGCCGGACAGAGGAGCGGAGACAAAGCCGCGGAACCTACTTAGCAAGGCCCCCACCTGATCCTGCACGGCCGCGGCAGCCGCCTCGCACTGATCTTCAGCTACATGCTCCAGCAGCTCGTCAAGGCAAAGCGTTGTGGTCGCGAAGGTGCAGGTGGCCAAAGACGCGAATCAACGCGGCTGAAGACAGGACGCGAGCTTCTGCCTCCGCCACGGGACCGAGACCATCAACGACCTCCTCAAGTGCCTTCACCACGAGAGGAAGCAGCTGGGCGGGGCCGTCCTCGTTGGTGTTCAGAGGCTTCTCCAGGCCGTGCTTGTAGAGGGTCTTCAGCGCCTTGCGAGAATGGCCACGCGGTCTTCTGCCAGGACTCGCGCCTTGGCGTCAAGATTGGCCTCCCTCGTCCTCATCTTCCGCTCCAGCTCCTCCAACCGGTTGCGCTCGGCGGCCTGCTTCTTCCCCAGCTCCACCAACTCTGGATCATGATTCTTGACGGCTTCCTCCCGGGCCTTCATCTCCTCCTCCTTCGCTTGGCTGCAGCGCACCTCTTCGGCGTGCTTGACGCGCAGGCTCTGCAGTACGCCCTCCAGCACTTGGCAGTGGTCACGGGCGGCCTTGGCGTCCTTTAGCGCCGCCTCACGATCGGCCCAAGCATTGGCGGCTCCTTGCTTCTCCTTCTCGGAAGCCGCAGTAGCCTGACCCAGCACCGCGCGAACTGCCAGGTCGCAGTGAAGACAACCAGAGGCCAGCTCCAGACGCCCGGCCACCAGGCGCGGGTCCGCGCTCAGGACATCCACCTGCAGCTGGGTCATCTTTGCAAGGGCATGCTCCAAGACGGCACCAGGAGCAGAAGGACCAGGGAGTGGAGATGCAGCAGTGGGAGGAAGCGACATCATCACCAGGGCTTGAGAGACCGCCGGTTCTGGAGCGGCTGGGACCTCGTCAGCCGCACCAAGTACCGGCACCTCCGGAGCCAGCGGGGCCATGGGGGCCGACTCCACGCGGCGAGGCTCCTCTTGGCCTCGCGAGGACGATCAGGCCGGGGAGATGCGAGCGTTGTTGCCTCCTTTCTCCGCGGGAGGCACGGCCGTTGCGTCTTCCTTCCTCTTCTTCGCTGAAGATGTCGGCCTGATCAACCAAGGGCGAGTATCAGGAAACGACGAGTACAAGCAAGGGCAAGGCGAAGCTTAAGCCACTTACCGATCCACTGCGACGTATTCCACTGACCGCTTGAGAGGCTTGAAGCCTGACAGCTTCAGGACCTGAGGAGCAGGCGTTCAGGCTCCGGCGGCACCAGGCGGAGCAGAGGCAGAGCCGGAGCCAGCCCCAGGAGGTGCCAGGACGGGGGCGACACCACGGGCTACCGGCGACGACCTACCCTTCGTCGGGATGAGGGGTTGCTCTCTCTCCCCTTGGAAGGCGTCGGCCTCGGCATCATCAGGAAGGGGACGGAGAATCTCGGCCTTGCTTAGGGGGGAAGTCTCCCCCACCTCCTCCAGGGTTTTCTCCGAGTCCTCCTCCTCTTCTCCCTCTCCGCGAGACTCACCAGAAGACACCTCCACCGGTTTCTGCGCCGTAGGAACTCCCAGAGGCGTTGGCGGCACCAGCCCGCCCGCATCAAAGGTCGGCCTAGAGGCGACAAATTCCTCCCGGTCCCTGCGTTGGAACAGGGGAACGAAAGCGCTAGGCGGGTACTCCTGGTTGTCCCGGACTATGAGGCGCAGGGCGGCATCCAATTCATCACCAGGCAGGTCCCCTGGCCTCAGGCGGGTCTTGTTCTCCTCTTCTTCAAGCTTCCAGAGGGGGCGCGCGCATGCCTAGAGTGGGGCAACCTGCACTGTCAAGAACTCCCTCAGGAGCATCGCCCCCGTTACCTTGGCCGCCCTCGCGTTGCCCGGCCTCAGGTCGGTCATCATCTGCCCCAACACCAGCGATGCTCGCTCATCGACAAGCTCCGCCTTGGGCCACCCCCCGTTGGGAGGGCGCGCCGCTATTGGCAACGCCAGACGTGGGTCGGTGCGCCGGGCATCCATCATGACCCATTTGGATCGGATGTTGTCGGCCCTATTCCCGGTGCTCGAGATCGAGTTGGCCTTGCCGCACGCTACGAAATTAGCACACCCGGAGGTGTGCTCGCCGCTGACGCAGAGGAAGAAGAAATGGCGAAGGAGCGCCACGAACGGCATAATGCCCAGGTACGCCTCGCAGTAGTAGGCAAAGATGGACAGGAGGAGGACAGAGTTGGGATGGAGATGCAACACCTGCAGCCCGTAGTGGTCGAAGACTTCATAAAAGAAATCAGAGAAGGGAGGAACCAACCCGATGGTGACGCTGCTCGAGGAGAAGGGGAAGAAGGTGCTCCCTTTAGGCTCTGGCTCGTCGTACGCGAGCCGGAGCTCCGTCTTCCCCCACTCATTGCTCTCGCCCGCTGTCAGCAGGCGCACGGAGGCGAGGCTCTTCTCCATGACGGTGGACGCCTCGACGGCCGGCTCATACCAAGCCGGTGTTGAGGAAGTCTTGACCTTGTGCGGTGCCATGGGCGGCAGATGCAGAGCAAGGATGGAGTAGATCTGGAGATAGCGGCGGCAAAGAGTGAGAAAGGGGATCTGGAGCGAGACAAGGAAGAAGCAATGAAGGAAACAACTACCCGCGCCAGCCTTTGTCAGGGCACGCAGTTGCCGAGGCAGCGTGGGGAAGCGGAGATGCCCACGTCCAATCAACCGTCATCCGTCGACCGAGGCCGCAGGCTTTTGGGGCCCGCGGTGCTCCGAACTTGACCCTTGGCTTCGCCGCGAAGCCAAGCCCGAGCGCACCTTGGGCCCGGGGGCTACTGTTGGCGTTCTGGGAACGGGGGTCCCCAGACTTGCCTGCCAGCGGCCCACAGCGTGGCTAAGTAGCAGGCCGTGCGGCCCATCCTCATCAACAAGGCACCCAAGACCCTCGCGAGGGTCCAAGCCTCGCGAGGCGGACGACGCAAGACCGCCTCTGGAGTGGCCTAGCCAGGCAGGCTCACGAGGAGCGGAGATATCAAGGCGAGGCAAACCTCATGAGGCTCTCGTGACGTGGGCCATGACGAACGGTACCAGGCGGGAGCCGGTGCGCGCAGCGTCCTTATTTCCTCTTTGGTGCTAAGGAGGCCAGCGCAGGCGAAGAGTACTGAGGCATCAGGCAAAGGTTGCCATATTTGTGCAACGAGACCAAGACCAGGAGGACGGCCAGGCAGAGGTCATCGTGGACCCCAAGACGGCGTCACCCCAGGGCTTTTCGCAGGCGAAGACCGCTTTTGTCAGGATAGCTTGTACTAGCTGCCCCCTTCAAATTTGCCCGCCGTTGTTGGCTCCCTTCCTGCTCGATATTTGGGAAGAGGACCAGGGCCTATATAAGTAGAGCTAGCCACCACAGTAGAGGCAGGGTGAACTGATCGAATCCCCACGCCACAAGTTCACAAGCACAAGAACACCTCAACCTCAGGAGGTTGTTCTTCCCTTGTACTGTTCATCATCATCCCAAGAGGCAATCCACCACCACCACACTGGATTAGGGTATTACACCACAACGGTGGCCCGAACTAGTATAAACCTCATGCCTTTCTGTGTTGCGAGTTCGTCGATTTCGTCCGCAAGATCTTAGCGAGCTAGAGCGTAGATCGGTAGGAGGGAGAGACTTCGCGCGCACCCCAGTGTTCGAACCTTAAGGGTTTGCCGGAACCCCACATCCGACACACGCAGCGTCAAGAACTCCCTCAGGAGCATGACCCCCGTCACCTTGGCCGCCTTTGCGTTGCCCGGCTTCAAGTCGGTCACCATCTGCCCCAACACTAATGATGCCCGCTCATCAGCAAGCTCCGCCTTGGGCCACACCCCGTTGGAAGAGGGCGCCGCCGTTGGCAACACCAGACGCGGATCGTCGCGCTTGGCGTCCATCATCACCCATTTGGATCAAATGTTGTTGGCCCTCTTCCCGGAGCTCAAAATCGAGTTGGCCTTGCCGGATGCAACGAAATTAGCGCATCCGGAGATGTGCCCCTTGCTGACACGGAGGAAGAAGAAATGGCGCAGGAGCGCCACGGATGGCATCACGCCCAGGTGCGCCTCACAGTAGTAGGCGAAGATGGACAGGAGGAGGACAGAGTTGGGATGAAGATGCAACGCCTGCAGCCCGTTGTGGTCGAGGACTTCATAAAAGAAATCGGAGAAGGGAGGAACCAACCCGATGGCAACGCCGCTCGAGAAGAAGGGGAAGAAGGTGCTTTCCTCAGGCTCCGGCACGTCGGAGGCAAGCCAGAGCTCGGTCTCCCCCCACTCATTGCACTCACCCGCCTTCAGCAGGCGCACGGAGGTGAGGCTCTTCTCCGTGACCGTGGCGCCTCAAGGGCCGGCTCATACCAAGCCGGTGCTGAGGAAGTCCTAACTTTGGGCGGTGCCATGGGTCGCAGATGCAGAGCGAGATTGGAGCAGATCTCGAGGTAAGGGTGGCGAGGAGCGAGAAAGGGGATCTGTAGCGAGGCGAGGAAGAAGCAATGAAGGCAAGTACTGCCTGCGCCAGCCTTTTGTCAGGTCAAGCAGTTGCCGAGGTAGCGTGGGAAGTGGAGATGCCCACGTCCAATCAACCGCCACGCGTCAACCAAGGCCGCAGGCTTTTGGGGCCGCGGCGCTCCGCACTTGACCCCCTGGCTTCGCCGCGAAGCCAAGCTTGAGCGCACCTTTGACCCGGGGGCTACTGTCGGCGTTCTGGGAAGGGGGTCCCCAGACTTCCCTGCCTGCAGCCCACGGCGTGGCTAAGCTAGCGGGCCGTATGGCCCGTCTTCATCAACAAGGCATCTAAGACCCTCGCGAGGGGCCAAGCCTCGTGAGGCGGACGACGCAAGACCTCCTTAGGAGTGGCCTAGCCAGGCGGGCTCACAAGGAGCGGAGATATCAAGGCGGGGCAAACCTCACGAGGCTCTCGTGACGTGAGCCATGATGGTTGGTGCCAGGTGGGCGCCAGCACGCGCAGCGTCCTTGTTTCCTCTTTGGTGCTAAGGAGGCCAGCGCAGGCGAGGAGTACCGAGGCATCAGGCAAAGGTTGCCATATCAGTGCAACGAGACCAAGACCAGAAGGACGGCAGGACGTAGGTCATCGTGGAGCTCAAGACGGCATCACCACCAGAGCTTTTCGTAGGCGAAGACCACTTTTGTCAGGATATCTTGTACTAGCTGTCCCCCTTCAAAATTGCCCGCCGTTGTTGGCTCCCTTCCCGCTCAATATTTGGGAAGAGGACAAGGGCCTATATAAGTAGAGCTAGCTACCACAGTGGGGCAATAGAGTCCTCACTCACACAAGTTCGGCAAACACAAGAACAACTCAACCTCAGGAGGCTGTTCTTCCCCTTGTACTGTTCATCATCAGCCCAAGAGGCAATCCACCACCACCACACTGGAGTAGGGTATTGCACCACAACGGTGGCCCAAACCAGTATAAATCTCGTGTCTTTCTGTGTTGCGAGTTCGTCAAGTTCGTCCGCGAGATCTTAGCGAGCTGGGGCGTGGATCAGCAGGAGGGAAAGACTTCGCGCGCACCCCAGAGCTCGAACCTTAAGGGTTTGCCGGAACCCCACATCCGACACTTCTGTTCTCTCTCTCTGGCAGCGCACAGGAGGGAGGAAGGGATCGAGAGATGGGGATCGATCGAGGGGGCTAGGGTTAGATAGGGGGTGCGGGAGTTGGGCTGGATTGACTGGGCTGCTGCGAGCAAGCCGAGCTGCGGTAGCTGGGAGGTCTAGCTGGGCTGGCTCTCTTCTTCTCTCTCTCTCTTTCTCTCTCTCTCTCTCTCTCTCTCTCTCTCTCTCTCTCTATTTCAAAGAAACAGAAACTTAGCATAAATGTCGAGAGAGATTAGAGTGGAGTTTGGGAATGGAGTTAATTTTCCTGGACTCACAAAAATGTGCACGGTCCATCAAAAATAGGAATGGACATGATTGTAAGAATTAAATTCAAAGTCATTTGAATTTAATTCAAATGGTTTGAACAAGGACTAGGAATTAGAAGTGTCCAAAAATGTTGAGAATTTAGGAAGAGCCTGATAAAAGGAAAAAAGAATTGTTGGCAAAGTTTGGAGGTGAAACTTGAGGCAGAAGAGGCATGGAATTAAATTGCAAATGTGTTATCGTGATTCCAAAGTTAATGGAGTATTTTAATATAGCTCACTAATAATAGTTGGAGACTTTCAATATGTTTTAAAGAGAAATCACCATGTGCATTTCCCTCAATTTAAAAGGAACAGAGATCCATGCAATTTATTTATTTGAGTTGCAAAGATTTAGTGGCATGATGACATGATGCAATGCAAATGCTGCAATGATGAATGCGGCAAACAAATAAAAACACACGACGATAAGGAAAACATGGAAGGCGTCTGGAGCGTCGGTCTTGGGTCGTTACATTAGGTTAGTGCTAGGTTTAGGTTTATATTATTATTAGAAGAATAAAGTTGAAAAAAGAAGAATAAGTAGAAGAACAGGAAAAAGGAAAAAAGGAAGAAGAAGAAAGTAAAAAAAGAACAATAAGTAGAAGAAGAGGAAAAAGGAGAAGAAGAAGAAGAAGAAGAAGAAGAAGAAGAAGAAGAAGAAGAAAGAAGAAGATGAAGAAAAAGAAGAAGTAGAAGAAAAAGATGAATCCCAAACCCGACATGGCCGATGGTCGAGGGTCGAGGGGAAAAGGGGTCGATGGTCGAGGGGTCGAGGAGCGAGGGTTGCCGATGGGTCGAGGGGTCGCTGAGTTTAGTTTATTTTAGTTTAGGTTAATTTAGTTTAGTTTAGGTTACATTTAATTATTTTATAGTTTAGTTTAGTTTTTTTCTTCTATTTTTTAAGAATAAACAAGAAAGATGTGAAAAAGAAGTAAACGAAGAAGAGGAAGAAGAAGAAGAGTAAGAAGAAGATGATGAAAAAAAGAACAATAAGTAGCAGAAGAAGAGGAAGAAGAAGAAGATGATGATGATGATGATGAAAAAAAGAAGTAGAAGTAGAAGGTGAAAAAAAGAAGTAGTTAAAGTAGAAAAAGAAGGTCGCCGATGGTCGAGGGTCTCCGAGGGGTCAAGGGTAAAAGAGTGGTCGATGGTCGAGGATCAAGGGGAAAAGGAGTAGAGGGTCTAGGGGTCGAGGATCGAGGTGTCGAGGGGTCGAGGGTATAAGGGGTCGAGGATTTCCCATCCCGACCCCGACACCCCGACCCCGACATGACACCCCGATACCGCGACCCCGACATAGCACCCAGACCCCGACACAGCACCCCAGACCCCGACACAGCACCCCGACCCAGACACGACACCACCGACCCCCGACACGACACCCCGACACCCGACACGACACCCCGACCCCCGACACCTCTAGAAAAAGGTGCTCTTCGGCCTTCCAGAGGCCGACGGGGTCATATATTTGTGAATTATGTACACACACATATATATTATTAATTAGTTCATGTTATTAGCTATTCAATTTTTTTTTATGTTCATGATGATGATACACACTTAAATATTTATTATGTTTATGTTGTATTAATTTCGTTTACTCTTTGTCTTTGCAGGTGTTGAGAGATGGTGGGCGCGGGTCGAGAGCGCTCTGAGCCTCCTTCCTCGGCGCGTGCTGAGAGGGGTGCTATTATTCCACCCCTGCACCTCCGAAGAGCACTGGTAGACAGTATGCAGAGACCGGCGGGCGCTTCTTTGTCGGCCGGGAGAGATCGGGGGAAGACGAAGAGGGCTGCTAGAGGTGGACGTCGCGGCGGGAGGGGTAGGAAGGTTGTTGCGCCTTCCTCGTCGCCACCCCCAGCTGATTATCCCGACCACCTGAGTGCTCCGTCTCAGGTAGACCTGTCTGACTTGGACCCGACTTGGACTCCGGTCCATGATCCTCGAGCCGACGAGCCTCGGGTCGCCGAGCCTTCGTCTAACCAGACTCGGGTCCCAGAGTCTTCTTCCCAGCAGACTCGGGTCCCCGAGTCTTAGTCCCACGTGACTCCGGAGGCTAGTGGCCATGCTGATGGTGGCGAGGACACCTTTTCTGACGATAGCTATAGCGAGGGCGAGCTGGTTGAGGGGGCAAGAAGGTCTACCAGCATGGTGGTACAAAGCTCCCGCCCGTGCCGCCGACCCGCGACCAGAGGTGGTTGATTGAGCCTAATGGGGAGAAGTAAGTGCATTTACTCTTTTTAACCTTTTTCCTTCATGTTTCTTCAAATTAATATCTAATGTGTTGGCCTTGTCATACTGCAGGGGTTGGAAATACGCCCCTGGTGTCTGCAGGCCCAACCAGGTCCTTGGTGTGCTTTGCCGGCACCACTTCCCGGTGTGGGTCACGTTGCCTGGTGAGGGTCAGGTTCCACAGCTAGCACTGAGCTGGTTGTTGTACGTGGCTGCCCCGACCCCGCCGGAGGAGAGGGTCGAGAGTGTCTTGTGCGAGACGGTGGCCGACATTGTGATCCAGCGGTTTTGGGTAATTTCTCCTTTATAGAATTAAAAATCAACAATACCTAGTGATTGTACTAATCAGTGTTGTCTTGTTTGGTTGCATACCTTCTACAGGTGTCTTGAGGAACACGAGGCGGATGCGGCTATGGTTCTCGAAGCCGAGTGCAAGCGCCTACTTCAGAACTTATGGAACGAGGCTTGGGTGCAGGCTGTTCGAGACTACTACGCCTTGATTAACATTAAGAGGGCCAAGAAGAAGTGCCACGCCAAGTATTTGAGTAAGGAGAAGTACATGAAGGTAATTACCTATTCTTAAGGCTTTATACTTCTAGTGAAATTTCTCTTTGTCTAACTTACCTTGTGAAATTTCTCTTTGTCTAACTTAGGTGCCCCCGAGGTGGTGTGCGGATAGGATGGACTATTGGGAGGTGTTGGTGGATGAGTGGTGCTCTTCCCAATGACTAGCCGTCCACAACAAGGCCAGGGATAAGCGTGCCCAAATGCAAGGTGTGCCACACCATCAAGGGAGCTCCAACCTGTTTGAGTACGGGGATCACTAGGTATGTGGTTTGTTTAACGATTCATGCAATTTCATTCTTCATGCTAGCTTGAGCCCTTAACTAATATTTCGTTCCTCTCTTTTAGGCGCGACACAACAAGAAGGACGTGCCACCGCTGTATGACCTCTATGCCATGGCCCATACTGCCCCGTACAAGAAAGCCAAGGCATTCTCTAAGGATGACCTGGATCATCTAGAGAGCTTCACCAACATCTCCTCCCACAACAAGCTCGTGAGGTACAGAGACGTTGGGAAGACGAGGAAAGGGGAGGACTTCAACCCAAGCCAGAGTCCTTTTGATCCAGAGATCGTGATGCTATCTGGTGGCGGGACGTACCATGGCCCGGTAGCCATTGGGGATGGACTCATACGTTGTCCTAGAACTCTCCTGGAGATAAAGAAGCGCCAGACGAGCTCCAATCCTAAGATAAGGCCTCGTCCACGGCCAATGGAGCTCGCCATCGAGGCTAGGGCCCAGGAGCTTCTAGCGGAGGCAAACAGGCAGGCGGCACAGAGGGAGAGGGAGTTGGAGGAGAGGACGCCTAGTCTGTTGGAGGCGGAGAGGAACCGGAACGACGCGCCTCACCGGGCCCTATACGAGCTCCTCGTGGTAAGTTTCTCCTGCACATTAGCCAAATCATGCATGTAACGTTCGTTTCCTTACTAACTAATATGACTAACTCGTGAAAACAAAATGTGCAGTCCGTGTGCGAGAAAAATGTCCAGACCCCTCCTCCGATGCCCTAGATTGGTATAGCGGACACGGTGAGTTTCATGTGAATGATCATTAGTTACTAGTTTTCACATTTCAGTTGCATCATGCTAACGACCTTCTCCGTCTCGCATTGGTGCAACCCCGACCGGTCCTTCTCCGTCTTGCACTGGCACAAACCCAATTGGTCCTTCACCTCCGTGATGATGGTAAGTTTTCCCAAGTGTTTTGCTTAACAAATGCATACTTAGCTTAAGAAATGACCTACTTAGCTCCAAAATGACCTATACTTAGCTTATTTTCCTCGAAAATGACATAATAACCTTAGTTAGCTCCAAAATGGCATATTTTACCTAGGATAGCTATAGAATGACCTATACTTAGCATTTTTCCTCCAAAATGACTTGAAATGCTTAGTTAGCTAAAAAATGGCATAACTACCTAGGATAGCTCAATAATGATCTATAATTAGCTTAGCTAGTTCATTTATGACATAATTAACTCACTTAGATAAAAATGGCATACTAACCTTGGTTTTGCTCCAAAATGACCTATACTTAGGTTATTTTCCTCGATAATAACATAATAACCTTACTTAGCTCCAAACTGACATACTTTACCTAGGATAGCTATAAAATGACCTATACTTATAATTTTTCCTCCTAAATGACTTAATATGCTTAGTTAGCTAAAAATGGCATAACTACCTAGGATAGCTCAATAATGATCTATACTTAGCTTACCTAGTTCATTTATAACATAATTAGCTTACTTAGGTAAAAATGGCATAATAAACTTGATTTAGCTCCAAAATATGCTTAGTTAGCTCAAAAATGGCATAACTACCTAGGTTAGCTAAAAAATGACCTATACTTAGCTTCTTTAGTTCATTTATGACATACTTAGCATACTTAGGTAAAAATGGCATGATAAGCTTGGTTTAGCTCCAAAATGACATAGACTTAGCTTATTTTCCTCCAAAATGACAAAATAACCTTACCTACCTCCAAAATGACCGATTTTAACTAGGATATCTCTAAAATGACCTACACTTGCCATTTTGTCCTTCAAAATGAATAAATATGCCTAGGTAGCTCAAAAATGGCATAACTACCTACGTTAGCTCAAAAATGACCTATACTTAGCTTCTTCAGTTCATTTATGACATACTTAGCATACTTATGTAAAAAATGGCATGATAATCCTGGTTACCTCCAAAATGACATAGACTTAGCTTATTTTTCTCGAAAATGACATAATAACCTTACTAAGCTCCAAAATGACCTATTTAGCTAGCTTAGCTCTAAAATGACCTACACTTAGCATTTGTACCTAGCTTAGCTAAAAAATGGCATTTTTACCTACCTTAGTTAGAAGAAGAAGATAAAGAAGAGGAGAGGAGAAAAAGAAAGAGAAGAAAAATTCTTTTTCTTCTTTTTCTTCTTTTTCTTCTTTTTCGTTTTCTTCTTCTTCTTCTAACTTTCTTCTTTCCCAATTTGCAGATTGCTTTAGATGAGGAGTTTGCGTTCATGGAGTCTACTCTTCTCCTTGTGCTTTTTTATGTTTTTGGAAACTTGTTGCAAACTTGTTGTTGGATACGTATGTATGGATGAAACCATTTTAGGTTGGATAAGTTGTTGGATAAGTTGTTGTTAGAAACTTGTTATATATATATATATTTATTTCATATTGTGAATGTTGGTATTTTGTTCTATAAAGTTGGTCAAACTTTAAGAGGCCTGACTTTAGACAAATCTTATATGCGAACTAAAAAGATTCGGAGGGAGTACAACATGCTTAACAACAACCAAATATAGTCATTCATAGAGCTATTGTTAAATTTGGTATTAATGAAATTGAACTGCACAGTTCATACTAGCACATATAGAACATCACACTGTTAATAGCTGAAATAAACAAGGCATACTACAAACAACCAAATATGGCAATTGAAACTGGACATATGCTAACTACAAACAACCGAACAACCATAAACCGTAGAAATAAACAAGGCATAATGCAAACAACCTAATATAGCAATAAATACTAGACATGTTCTCACTACAAAAGGGGTTCAAGAAAACAAATCATGGGTTTCCTCACTTGTCATAGATTGGCTCCATCCTCATGGTCGCCGTCGATGAGGTCTGACTTGCCAGCTGAGGATCCCAGGCCTGTGTTGTAGAACGTGTCCTTCAGAAATGACAAAAGGGGCTCCATGGCGATGAAGGATGGCAAATTGTTCATAATGAGCCGCAGAAGATCGGCGGCATGGCCATCGATGTGATCGACGACTGTCGAACCAGAAGAGTTGGGGGTAGGCAACTTAACATGTGACATAGCCCGCGTCAAGCCGTCGGTGTCGACGACCTCGATGTCGTAGCCGGCGGCCGTGACATGCCAGAATATTCTAGCCCGCTGATTGAAAGGCTTAATCCAGGTACAGTCATCGTCGTCAGCTTCCTCGGCGGCCGCCTCACCGACGTCGGGAAAAGAGGCCGCGATAAAGCTCTTTTGGGCCATTCGCTCCTCGAGCTCCCCGGAAAGCATAGCCGGGCTTAGGTTGTGACGCTCTGGAGTGGGGGAGGGGGATCTCTGGGAAAGGGTGCGTTTCACATGCGTCATCTAAGAAACTCAGGGCGATAAGGGTATGTATATCGGTGGGTAAACTACACGGGCAGATCGGCAGAGGTTGACGATGGAGGCAGCGCGGCGGCGGCGACGGCCTAGCTAGGTTTGGAGCGAGGGAGGGGTGGTGTGTATGTGTGTGAGCAGGGGATTTGGGGTGAGCGAAGGATTTGGGGTGTGTGTGTGTGGAGGGGTCCAAGGTGGTGTTTTTGAAGGAAATATGCCCTAGAGGCAATAATAAAGTTGTTATTTATATTTCCTTATATCATGATAAATGTTTATTATTCATGCTAGAATTGTATTAACCGGAAACTTGATACATGTGTGAATACATAGACAAAACATAGTGTCCCTAGTATGCCTTTCCTAGACTAGCTAGTTAATCAAAGATGGTTAAGTTTCCTGACCATAGACATGTGTTGTCATTTGATGAACGGGATCACATCATTAGGAGAATGATGTGATGGACAAGACCCATCCGTTAGCTTAGCATAATGATCGTTAAGTTTTATTTCTATTGCTTTCTTAATGACTTATTTATATTGCTTTGACAATGAGATTATGCAACTCCCGAATACCGGAGGAACACCTTGTGTGCTATCAAACGTCACAACGTCACTTGGTGATTATAAAGATGCTCTACTGGTGTCTCCGAAGGTGTTTGTTGGGTTGGCATAGATCAAGATTAGGATTTGTCACTTTGTGTATCGTAGAGGTATCTCTGGGCCCTCTCGGTAATGCACATCACTATAAGCCTTGCAAGCAATGTGACTAATGAGTTAGTTACGGGATGATGCATTACGGGACGAGTAAAGAGACTTTCCGGTAACGAGATTGAACTAGGTATGAGGATACCGACGATCGAATCTTGGGCAAGTAACATACAGATGACAAAGGGAATGACGTATGTTGTTATTGCGGTTTGACCGATAAAGATCTTCGTAGAATATGTAGGAACCAATATGAGCATCTAGGTTCCGCTGTTGGTTATTGATCGGAGATGTGGCTCGGTCATGTCTACATAGTTCTCGAACCCGTAGGGTCCGCACGCTTAAACGTTCGATGACGATTTGTATTATGAGCTATGTGTTTTGGTGACCAAAGATTGTTCGGAGTCCCGGATGAGATCACGGACATGATGAGAAGTCTCAAAATAGTCGAGAGGTAAAGATTGATATATTGGACGATAGTATTTGGACACCAGAATGGTTTCTAGATGTTTCGGATATTTATCGGAGTACCGAGGGGTTACCAGAACCCCCTGGGGAAGTAATGGGCCAACATGGGCCATAGGGGAGAGAGAGGGCAGCCCACAAGGGGTGGCGCGCGCCCCCATGGGTTGTCCGAATTGGCAAGGGGAAGGGTGCGCGACCCCCCTTTCCTTTCCCCCTCTCCCTGTCCTTCTCTCTTTCCCCCTCCATGAGAAGGAAAGGGGGGGCGAATCCTACTAGGACTGGAGTCCTAGTAGGACTCCCCCCTCATGGCGCACCCCTGGTGGCCGGCCTCCTCCTCTCCCTTCTTTATATATGTGGGCAGGGCACCCCTTGGAGACACACCAATTGTTCCAAGCCGTGTGCGGCGTCTCTCTCCATGGTTTACTCCTCCGGTCATATTTACATAGTGCTTAGGCGAAGCCCTGCATGGATCAAATCACCATCACCGTCACCACGCCGTCGTGCTGACGAAACTCTCCCTCGACCCTCTGCTGGATCAAGAGTTCGAGGGACGTCATCAAGTTGAACGTGTGCAGAACTCGGAGGTGCCGTACATTCGGTACTTGATCGGTTGGATCGTGAAGACGTTCAACTACACCAAGCGCATTAAACTAATGCTTCCGCTTTCGGTCTACGAGGGTACGTGGACACACTCTTCCGCTCTCTTTGCTATGTATCTCCTAGATAGATCTTGCATGATCATAGGAAATATTTTGAAATCGCATGCTACGTTCCCCAACAGTGGCATCCGAGCTAGGTCTATGTGTAGATGATATGCATGAGTAGAACATAAAGAGTTGTGGGCGATAATAGCCATACTGCTTACCACCAACGTCTTATTTTGATTCGGCGGCATTATTGGATGAAGCGTCCCGGACCAACCTTACATGACCACGTTCATGAGACTGGTTCCACTGACAGACATGCAACTTGTTTTGCATAAAGGTGGCTGGCGGGTGTCTGTTTCTCCAACTTTAGTTGAATCGAATTTGACTACGACCGGTCCCTGTTGAAGCTTAAAACAACACACTTGATGAAAAGTCGTTGCGGTTTTGATGCGTAGGTAAGAACTGTTCTTGCTAGAAGCCCGTAGCAGCCATGTAAAAATTGCAACAACAAAGTAGAGGACAACTAACTTGTTTTGGTAGGGCATGTTGTGATGTGATATGGTCAAGACATGATGTGATATAAGTTTTTTGTATGAGATGATCATGTTTTGTAGAAGTTATCAGCAACTGGCAGGAGCCTTATGGTTGTCGCTTTATTGTATGAAATGCAATCGCCATGTAATTGCTTTACCTTATCACTATGTAGTAGCGATAGTTGTAGAAGCAATAGTTGGCGAGACGACAACGACGCTATGATGGAGATCAAGGTGTCAAGCCGGTGATGATGGAGATCATAACGGTGCTTTGGAAATGAGATCAAAGGCACACGATGATGATGGCCATATCATGTCGCATATTATGATTGCATGTGATGTTTATCTTTTATGCATCATATTTTGCTTAGTACGGCGGTAGCATTATAAGATGATCCCTCACTAAATTTCATGGTATAAGTGTTCTCCCTGAGTATGCACCGTTGCTACAGTTCGTCGTGCCGAGACACCACGTGATGATCGGGTGTGATAAGCTCTATGTTCACATACAATGGGTGTAAGACAGTTTTGCACGTGCAGAATACTCAGGTTAAACTTGACGAGCCTAGCATATACAGATATGGCCTCGGAACACTGAGACCGAAAGGTCGAACGTGAATCATATGGTAGATATGATTAACATAGAGATGTTTACCATTGAAAACTACTCCATCTCACGTGATGATCAGACATGGTTTAGTTGATATGGATCACGTGATCATTCAGATGACTCGAGGGATGTCTATCTAAGTGGGAGTTCTTCAGTAATATGATTAATTAAACTTAAATTTATCATGAACTTAGTCCAGATAGTTTTTGCATATCTATGTTGTTGTAGATCAATGGCCCGTGCTACCGTTCCCTTGAATTTTGATGCGTTCCTGGAGAAAGCTAAGTTGAAAGATGATGGTAGCAACTACACGGACTGGGTCTGTAACTTGAGGATTATCCTCATTGCTGCACAGAAGAATTACGTCCTGGAAGCACCGCTAGGTGCAAGGCCTGCTGTAGGAGCAACTCCGGACGTTATGAACGTCTGGCAAGCTAAATTTGATGACTACTCGATAGTTCAGTGTGCCATGCTTTACGGATTAGAATCGGGACTTCAAAGACGTTTTGAACGTCATGGAGCATATGAGATGTTCCAAGAGTTGAAGTTAATATTTCAAGCAAATGCCCGAGTTGAGAGATATGAAGTCTCCAACAAGTTCTATAGCTGCAATATGGAGGAGAACAGTTCTGTCAGTGAACACATACTCAGAATGTCTGGGTACCATAACCACTTGACTCAGCTAGGAGTTAATCTCCCGGATGATAGTGTCATTGAGAGAGTTCTTAAATCACTGCCACACAGCTATAAAGGCTTTTTGATGAACTATAATATGCAAGGGATGGAAAAGACAATTCCCGAGCTCTTCGCAATGCTTATGGCTGCGGAGGTAGAAATCAAGAAGGAGCATCAAGTGTTGATGGTTAACAAGACCACTAGTTTTAAGAAAAAAATCAAAGGAAAGAAGGGGAACTTCAAGAAGAATAGCAAGAAAGTTGCTGCTCCCGGGAAGAAGCCCAAGTCTGGACCTAAGCTTGAAACTGAGTGCTTCGACTGCAAAGGGATTGGTCACTAGAAGCGGAACTGCCCCAAGTATTTGGCAGATAAGAAGGATGGCAAAGTGAAAGGTATATTTGATATACATGTTATTGATGTGTACCTTACTAATGCTCGTAGTAGTGCCTGGGTATTTGATACTGGTTCTATTGATCATATTTGCAACTCGAAACAGGGGCTATGGATTAAACGAAGATTGGCTAAGGACAAGGTGATGATGCACGTCGGAAATGGTTCCAAGGTCGATGTGATCGCCGTCGGCACGCTACCCCTACTTCTACCTTCAGGATTAGTTTTAGACCTGAATAATTATTATTTGGTGCCAGCGTTGAGCATGAACACTATATCTGGATCTTGTTTGATGCGAGACGGTATTCATTTAAATCAGAGAATAATGGTTGTTCTATTTATATGAGTAATATCTTTTATGGTCATGCACCCTTGATGAGTGGTCTATTTTTGTTGAATCTCGATCCTAGTGATACACATATTCATAATATTGAAGCCAAAAGATGCAAAGTTAATAATGATAGTGCAACTTATTTGTAGCACTGCCGTTTAGGTCATATTGGTGTAAAGCGCATGAAGAAACTCCATGCTGATGGGATTTTGGAATCACGTGATTATGAATCACTTGATGCTTGCGAACCATGCCTCATGGGCAAGATGACTAAGACTCCGTTCTCCGGAACAATGGAGCGAGCCACTGACTTATTGGAAATAATACATACTGATATATGCGGTCCAATGAGTGTTGAGGCTCACGGTGGGTATCGTTCTTTTCTAACCTTCACAGATGATTTGAGCAGATACAGGTATATCTACTTGATGAAACATAAGTCTGAAATATTTGAAAAGTTCAAAGAATTTTAGAGTGAAGTGGAAAATCATCGTAACAAGAAAATAAAGTTTTTATGATCTGATCGCGGAGGCGGATATTTGAGTTACGAGTTTGGTTTTCATTTGAAACAATGTGGAATAGTTTTGCAACTCACACCACCTGGAACACCACAGCGTAATGGTGTGTCCGAATGTCGTAATGTACTTTATTAGATATGGTGTGATCGATGATGTCTCTTACCGATTTACCAATATCGTTTTGGGGTTATGCTTTAGAGACGGCTGCATTCACGTTAAATAGGGCACCATCTAAATCCGTTGAGACGACACCATATGAACTGTGGTTTGGCAAGAAACCTAAGCTGTCGTTTCTTAAAGTTTGGGGCTGCGATGCTTATGTGAAAAAGGTTCAACCTGATAAGCTCGAACCCAAATCGGAGAAGTGCGTCTTCATAGGATACCCAAAAGAAACTGTTGGGCACACGTTCTATCACAGATCCGAAGGCAAGATATTTGTTGCTAAGAATGGATCCTTTCTAGAGAAGGAATTTCTCTCGAACGAAGTGAGTGGGAGGAAAGTAGAACTTGATGAGGTAGTTGTACCTTCTCTCGAATTGAAAATAGTTCATGACAGAAATCAGTTCCAGTGATGCCTACACTAACTAGTGAGGAAGCTAATGATGATGATCATGAACCTTCAGATCAAGTTACTACCGAACCTCGTAGGTCAACTAGAGTTCGTTCTACACCAGAGTGGTACGGTAATCCTGTTCTGAAAGTCATGTTACTAGACCATGACGAACCTACGAACTATGAGGAAGCGATGATGAGCCCAGATTCAGCGAAATGGCTTGAGGCCATGAAATCTGAGATGGGATCCATGTATGAGAACAAAGTATGGACTTTGGTTGACTTGCCCGATGATCGGCAAGCCATAGAAAATAAATGGATCTTCAAGAAGAAGACTGACACTGACGGTAATGTTTCTATCTACAAAACTCGACTTGTTGCGAAAGGTTTTCGACAAGTTCAAGGAGTTGACTACGATGAGACCTTCTCACCCGTAGCGATGCTTAAGTCTGTCTGAATCATGTTAGCAATTGCCGCATTTTATGATTATCAAATTTGGTAAATGGATGTCGAAACTGCATTACTTAATGGATTTCTTAAACAGGAGTTGTATATGATGCAACCAGAAGGTTTTGTCGATCCTAAAGGTGCTAACAAAGTGTGCAAGCTCCAGCGATCCATTTATGGACTAGTGCAAGCCTCTCGGAGTTCGAATATACGCTTTGATAGTGTGATCAAAGCATATGGTTTTATACAGACTTTTGGAGAAGCCTGTATTTACAAGAAAGTGAGTGGGCGCTTTGTAGCATTTCTAATATTGTATGTGGATGACATATTGTTGATTGGAAATGATATAGAATTTCTGGATAGCATAAAAGGATACTTGAATAAGAATTTTTCAATGAAAGACCTCGGTGAAGCTGCTTATATATTGGGCATCAAGATCTATAGAGATAGATCAAGACGCTTAATTGGACTTTCACAAAGCACATACCTTGATAAAGTTTTGAAGAAGTTCAAAATGGATCATTCAAATAAAGGGTTCTTGCCTATGTTACAAGGTGTGAAGTTGAGTCAGACTCAATGCATGACCACTACAAAAGATAGAGAGAAAATGAAATTTATTCCCTATGCGTCAGCCATAGGTTCTATCATGTATGCAATGTTCTGTACCATACCTGATGTGTGCCTTGCTATAAGTTTAGCAGGGAGGTACCAAAGTAATCTAGGAGTGGATCACTAGACATCGGTCAAGAACACCCTGAAATACCTGAAAATGACTAAGGATATGTTTCTCGTTTATGGAGGTGACAAAGAGCTCGTCGTAAATGGTTACGTCGATGCTAGCTTTGACACTGATCCGGATGACTCTAAGTCACAAACCAGATACATATTTATATTGAATGGTGGAGCTGTCAGTTGGTGTAGTTCCAAGCAGAGCGTCGTGGCGGGATCTACGTGTGAAGCGGAGTACATAGCTACTTCGGAAGCAGCAAATGAAGGAGTTCATATCCGATCTAGGTGTAATACCTAGTGCATTGGGTCCAATGAAAATCTTTTGTGACAATACTGGAGCAATTGCCTTAGCAAAGGAATCCAGATTTCACAAGAGAACCAAACACATCAAGAGACGCTTCAAGTCCATCCGTGATCAAGTCAAGGAGGGAGACATAGAGATTTGCAAAATACATACGGATCTAAATGTTTCAGACCCGTTGACTAAGCCTCTTCCATGAGAAAAACATGATCAACACCAAGACTCCATGGGTGTTAGAATCATTACAATGTAATCTAGATTATTGACTCTAGTGCAAGTGGGAGACTGAAGGAAATATGCCCTAGAGGCAATAATAAAGTTGTTATTTATATTTCCTTATATCATGATAAATGTTTATTATTCATGCTAGAATTTTATTAACCGGAAACTTGATACATGTGTGAATACATAGACAAAACAAAGTGTCCCTAGTATGCCTCTACTAGACTAGCTCGTTAATCAAAGATGGTTAAGTTTCCTGACAATAGACATGTGTTGTCATTTGATGAACATGATCACATCATTAGGACAATGATGTGATGGACAAGACCCATCCATTAGCTTAGCATAATGATCATTAAGTTTTATTGCTATTGCTTTCTTCATGGCTTACACATATTCCTCTGACTATGAGATTATGCAATCCTTAATACCGGAGGAACGCTTTGTGTGCTATCAAACGTCGCAACATAACTGGGTGATTATAAAGATGCTCTACAGGTGTCTCCGAAGGTGTTTGTTGGGTTGGCATAGATCAAGATTAGGATTTGTCACTCTGTGTATTGGAGAGGTATCTCTGGGCCCTCTCGGCAATGCACATCACTATAAGCCTTGTGAAAGTGCTAGTTATCGACTAGTGGGGGTGAATAGGCGATTTTTACGAAAGTCTTCAAAACACGAGGTCATTGAAGACAAACAGTAGAAATGAACCTATTGATATGCCGCAGAAGGTAGACGACACTAGACAAGCCATAGTCAGGTAAGCAATGAAGTGAAAGCACGAAGACTATCAGCAGCTAGGTAGTATGGAACTATGGATCAGGATGGAAGACAGTATGAAGCCAAACAGTAAATAGTCTTCACTTAGTGAAGTCAATCAGATCAGACAGGAAGGCAATGACTTCACGAAGACAAACTGTAAAGTAAAAGGGAAGTGGAGGATAGAACCAGTTGCTTGGTGAAGACAAGGATATGGTAGACCAGTTCCAGTTGCTGTGCAAACTGTACGTCTGGTTAGGGAGGCTGAGATTTAACTTAGAAGACCACATCTTCACCTTATTCCCCTTGAGCTAAGACACCCAGTCCTTGCCCAATCACTCTGGTAAGTCTTCAAGGTAGGCTTCCAAACCTTCACAGACTTCGTTCACTGGCGATCCACAATGGCTCTTGGATGCTCAGAACGCGACGCCTAACCGGCTGGAGGATACACAGTCCTCAAGTGTAACTAGTCTTCAGGTCACGCGGACAGAAAGACTTCAGTGATGCCAAACACTCTTTGGCTCTGGGTGTTTTGGGGTTTGTCCTCGCAAGGATCTCTCTCTCAAATGCTTCGGAGGTGGGTTGCTCTCAAATGACAAAAGCCGTGCACTAACTCTGAGCAGCCACCAATTTATGGTGTAGGGGTGGGCTATTTATAGCCAGGAGGCAACTCGACCCAATTTGTCCGAAATTACCCTGGGTCACTAAGGAACTGACACGTGTCCAACAGTCAGATTTCAAACACACGTGGCAGCTTGACTTGGGCTACAAGTAAAGCTGACTCATCCAGCTCTGGATAAGATTTACTCTCATTGTCTTCGCTTGAAGATATAGGATTTTGGTTGAGCATCACTCCAGTCACTCTAACTTTGTTCACTTGGACCCCACTTAACAGTACGGTGGTTCCAATGACTCAACAAAGAAGAAAAGGAAACTACGAAACAACTATGTCTTCGCACTCCATAGTCTTCACATGAATGTCTTCTCATGTCATAATCTTCACTGTGAATGTCTTCATGAACCACCATTGTCTTCAATGACTTCACAAATTTTTAGGGGTCATCTCTGGTAGGTAAACCGAATCAATAAGGGACTTTTACCTGTGTTATCCTGCAATTCTCACAAACACATTAGTCCCTCAACCAAGTTTGTCGCCAATACTCCAAAACCAACTAGGGGTGGCACTAGATGCACTTACAATCTCCCCCTTTTTGGTGATTGATGACAAGCTGGTTGAAGTTTTCAACAGGGATAAAAGTATGTGAAAGTTAAGGATTAAGGCATTATCTTCATAAGTAGCAAAAGGCTCCCCTTGAAGATGTGCATATAAGTAGTTTGCTTTTGAATGCAAATGCACATGGCAGGTTTTACTTTGTGGAGATCCTCTTCAACTTATGAAGACAATTCATCATGCATATATAAGGATAACGAAGGTAATGACATGCATAATGGGAAATGGGTGTCTGCAGAATGACTTAATGCCATCGCATCACAAAGTGGCAGCAAGAGTAGTAGATGACCATCAAGTTTAAGCGTTACAACTCAAAAGCCAAATAGTTTCAAAACGAGAGTTGTAAGAATTTAGCAAAAATAAAGCAACCACCCATATGGACCCGCTTGAAGACTATCAACTCATATGATTCTCCCCCTTTTGTCAGTATCTACTCGTACCCAGTTGGAGTAGAAGACGGAGCAGGGTCGAAGGTGGAGTTTGGTGGTGCAGACGAGCCTGACGCAGTATCGTGATGCAGTGTAGCCAAGGTTGGTGAAGTGGCGTCGTCTTCTTCATCGACGACTCTGGCAACAATAGTTGCAACCGAAGATGAATGTTCAGAATCTTCAATTGAGGGAGTGCGACGCCAACTTGCATTTTGAGGAGGCCTGGAGTCAAACTTGAAGTTCTCTGTGAAGCCATCTTCGCGAACATCTTCTTCGGGGCATAGCATTGTGAGGCTCTTCCAGGACCGCCTACAGGCTTCATGTGCAACAAATGAGTTCTTGGTGGCCATGTTGCGAATTCGATTGACATCCACCAAGAGACTCTGCATCTGACACTTCAGCCAGTCATGATGCCTATCCTGCTTTTGATGTAAAGCCACCAGAAGCTCATGGTCGTTGAGGACACGGGGACGCTTCTGAGGCCTTTGAGCGATGGTGCTTGCAGTGGCTTCAGTATTGGCTCGGTGTGGTATGCGCAGGTTGCCAGCCAGAGGATATGCAGTAGTTACATCATTGGAATTCTGCATTCTGAAGGTGGAGTGGCTTCTTGGCAGGCTCGGGGTAGATGGCTTCAATAGACATATCAACTTCAGGCAGAAAGACAATGTGGTTGTGCGCTGAAGGCTGATAGTCAATGGTTGAATGAAGCTTAATCAAGCGCATCACCCATGGAGCATAGAATTTCAGACCAAACAGATCAATTCCAGAAGCAGCCAGTTGTTTGATGAAGAAATCCTGAGTGTTGAACCTGATGCCATTGATGATATAGAATACCAAAGTCTTCATGGCGCCTTCAAGTTTGGCTTCAGAAGAATTCCCTTTGATAGGCCAGAGAGTACGCCTCAGAATATGGTACACTGTGCGTGGAAAGTACTCAAGGTCCTTGACAAAGAACTCCTTTCGGTATTCAGCGTCTTGTGGCAATGGCTTCATCATGCTAAGCATTTGGCTCATATTTGGCTCTGGCTTCTGAAAGATGCTCTGCAGCTCATTCTGATGAAGCTGACAACCAGGTTCGTATAACTCACCTGGAGTGGGCAGGGTAGTAAGCTCGATGATATCCTGAGCTTTGTTGGCTTCGTGATGTACATCACCTGTCATCCACTCAAGGACCCAAGTCTTCGGATCCCTGTTGTAGCCTCGAATGTGTAGGGTGGCATAGAACTGCAGTAGAAGATCTTCGTTCCAGTGTTCCTTGTCAGTCACAAAAGCCAGAAGACCAACACCCCGAAAGCAGTCAAGAGCCTCTTCAAGACATGGCAGCCCAGCCATAGCATCACAATCCAGACGTTTGTGCGGAAAAATCTGGTCTTGATTGTACATGATGCAAGAGTAATAGCTTCGCTGTTGATGGCTCCAAAATCTGCCAGTGGTGATCTTGGGCTTCGTGTAAGATTTCTTGGCGCTGTCAAAGAAAGTATTGTGCTCTCTGAAGCTGAGCATGTTGGATGAGCCCTGTGTTGTGACAACACTTGGAAGCCTTGGAAGACGTGGCTTTGGCTTCTGAACTTGAGGCCTCTGCTCCACATGGTAATCATACTGTGGCCCGGGAGCAGTAGGTGGAACCATAATTGGCCATTTGACTGTGACAAGCTGACCTTCACGATTGAATGCGTTTTCCATTGTATGAGGCCTTGGGGGAGGAACAGCGCCATTAAAGGTGATTGGCGTCGCAGTGGCTTCAGCATTCACATTGGCTTCAGGCTCCACATTGTCTTCAGCCATGACTGAGTCATTGGCTTCAGTGGCGTTGTTGGTGGCAGCCTCAGGGTTTTCAACCTCCATCTGTTCAACGACTGGGGGGTCGGGCAAAATCACATTCTCTTCAAGAATTACTTGGGCAATAGCTTCAGGCTTCGACTTGGGTTGCAGATTTCTATAAAGAATATCGCCCCACGGGCGCTTTATGGCATTCTTCTTAGCATATTCAGCAGTGACAAAATCGTACTTGAACCACTGTTCTGCCCAATATCTTCGGATCCATTGGATACTGGTATTGCCTTGATTATAGTTCTCCTCAAGATCAGTCTTGTACAGTTCATGTAGATCCGGAGGCAGATCTAGAGCAATATTGCCACGGTGCTGCCTGCCACCCTTCCTTGCTGATTTCTCAGTGGCCATGATATTCAGACAGATATGCTTCAAAATAGTGAAAGGCTTTCGTCTACTTGTCAAGTAAGAACTGGCTTCAGGGGAGTGAATATGATGCTGTAAAAATTCTAAAAATGAATGCAGACTATGAGAACCAAGGGATTCTCCCATGGACATGTACCTGTGACAGCATTAGAGATGCAAGGGAAGGGGAAGAGGTCATATGCATTCTCAGAAGATTTTGAAGATAAATCAGTTTCAAGACATTGACCTCATAGTGCGAAGACATTCACTTATTTGAAGTGAGTTGGTTCCAGATTTGTACGACTCCATGAATAAGTACAAGTGAGGAATCTAACTTGTTATGAAGCATAAGTGAACATACTTTGCAAGATATGAGATTCAGAAAGAGACAGATCCAGATATGGAAGTTTAGAAAACACTTTTGGTTAAGTGGATGGATTTGACAGTTCAAAAAGACCGTAAAAAGTGAGATTTATTTACCACAGACGAACTACTAGACGAGACAGATGGGAGGCCGAGCAGTCCAATCTCCCACGCCCTAACTTGGCGGCGAAAGACACCTACGACGACGGCGAAGAAGACGAGGTCCTCGGCCAGCGTGAGGACAGACCCGAAGAGGTCACGGTAGCTAAGCGCTTCATCTCCGGCGTCGATGCGAGCTAGCGGTGGCGCTAGGGTTTTAGCGAGATGGTGAGGTGGAAGAGGAGATAATGACCATGCGGGATGGGTATTTATAAGGTAAAGGGCTGCACAGCGCAATTACACAGGTGCCCCTGGCGGTTCACATCTGATGGACACATGGCATGCATGCAAATCATTGGAAGTTGTTGCATGTTCCCACGCACGCCTGGTTTGTCGGGTTGTCGTTCCGGCTTCTCCGATATTCGGCAAAAGAGATATAACATTAAAAGTAGTTTTAAATGTGTGTCTCTCTATCTTCAGCTGACAAGGACGCAGTGAAAACATTCGTCATGTTTTGACATAATGCATATGACTAGATAGATAGAATTTGAGGAAGAAGCACATAAGGGATTAGGGTCCGATCACATTCATTTAGTTCAGAAAAAGGGCAAGTTTGAAGAGATAGCTATAAGTGAATGCTGTAGAGGATAGTACACGCATATATATATATATACACATCGGAATAAGACCAAATCAATATTGTGAAGTTAAACCTTGAAATCAAATCAATATTGAAGACAAACCAAATGCGAAGATAGTGCAATCATGACGCCAAATGAAAATCTTCGAGAAAGTTTGGTGGTGGCATTACCCACCGTATAGGAAGTATTAGACCCAGACACGGCGCACAATTATCGTGGCACTCCGAAGTAAAATTCCGCGTTAATGTATTCACACTTAGAGTGTATGTCTTCATTGATTGATCTTCAGTGATGACGTGAATGATGTCAATATCTTCCTCATGACATGATCTCTGAGAAAGTGATGACGGATCTGAATGTTGAACTGGGTTGCTGGCAATCTTGATGGCGCTTTCATTGTCGCAGTAAAGTGGCACATGCTTCAGGTGGATGCCATAGTCCTTGAGAGTTCGCTTCATCCATAGAAGGTGAGCGCAGCAAGATCCAACAGCAATGTATTCAGATTCAACAGTGGAGAGTGAGACACAGTTCTGTTTCTTTGAAGACCAACAGACAAGAGATCGTCCAAGAAAGTGACATGTGTCTGATGTGGACTTGCGATCAACCTTGTCACCAGCATAATCAGCATCCGAGAATCCAACTAGATCAAACTCTGAGCCCTTTGGATACCATAATCCTAGTGTTGGGGTGTAAGCCAAATATCAAAGAATTCGCTTCATAGCTAAGTGATGCGATTCCTTTGGTGCCGCTTGGAATCGGGAACACATGCAGACGCTAAGCATTATATCAGGCCTAGATGCACATAAGTAAAGTAAAGAACCAATCATGGAGCGGTATACCTTTTGATCGAACTCTTTACCGTTGTCGTCGGGGCCCAATTGGCCATTGGTTGGCATTGGCGTCATGTACCCTTTGCAGTCTTGCATTCCAAACTTCTTCAGGCAATCTTTGAGATATTTTTATTGTGAAATAAATATGCCATTGTTGTGCTGACGGATTTGAAGACCAAGGAAGAATTTCAGCTCACCCATCATGGACATCTGATGTTGCTCTTGCATCATATGCCCAAACTCATCACTGTATCTCTTGTCAGTGCAGCCGAAGATAATGTGATCCACATAGATTTGGCATACAAACAGTTCACCATCATATGTCCTCGTAAAGAGAGTGGGATCTAGAAAACCAGGTTTGGAGCCATTGCTCTTCAGGAAGTCTTTGAGTGTGTCATACCAAGCTCGAGGTGCTTGTTTGAGGCCATACAGTGCCTTGTTGAGCTTGTATACGATGTCACGACGCTTTGGGTCTTCAAAACTAGGTGGTTGTGCAACATACACTTCTTCTTCAATTTTGCCATTGAGAAAGGCACTCTTTACATCCATTTGGTACAGAAGAATGTTGTTGTGGTTGGGATAGGCTAGCAGTATGCGAATGGCTTCAAGCCCATCCACGGGACCAAATGTTTCATCGGAGTCAATCCCCTCAACTTGTGTGTAACCTTGAGCAACGATACAAGCCTTTTTTCCGACAACTTAACCATGCTCATCTTGTTTTTTGCGGTAGATCAATTTGGTGCTGATAATATTGTGCTTGCGAGGATCTGAACGCTTAACCAGCTCCCATACATTGTTCAGCTCGAACTGTTGAAGCTCTTCTTGCATAGCTTGAATCCATTCAGGTTCCATGAAGGCTTCATCAACTTTCATGGGTTCAGATATAGAGACAAATGCAAACTGCCCACAGAAATTTGCTAACTGTGTTGCTCTTGAACAAGGGAGTGGACCAGGTGCATTGATGCTATCAATTATCTTCTCAATCTGTACTTCATTTGCAACACGAGGATGAACTAGACGAAGATTTTGCCCATGCTCATTGTCTACATCTTCAGCATTGGCTTCAGGCTGAGCAGTGTCTTCAGGCTGATTAGGTGCAGAAATGATAATTTCCTCTTCAATCTGTGCCTCTGAAGGTATGATTTCTCCGGTACCCATAAGCTTGATAGATTCAGTTGGTGTAGCTTCATCTAGCACATTTGGCAGGTGCTCTCTTTGCAAGCCGTTAGTCTCATCGAACCGCACATCCACAGTTTCAACCACTTTGTAGTGAAAGAGGTTGAAAACTCTATAGGAGTGCGAATCCTTCCCGTAACCAAGCATAAAACCTTCATGTGCTTTCGGTGCAAATTTTGAAGTGTGATGCGGATCCTTGATCCAGCACCTAGCACAAAATACTCTAAAATAGCTGACGTTTAGATTCGTACCAGTCAGGAGCTCATATGATGTCTTGTTTAGAAACTTGTAAGATAAACATGGTTGATGATGTGGCATGCAGTATCAATGGCTTCAGGCCAGAACTTCCTTGGAGTCTTGTACTCATCAAGCATCGTTCGTGCCATCTCAATGAGGGTTCTATTCTTGCGCTCCATGATGCCATTCTGCTGAGGAGTGTATGGAGCTGAGAACTCATGTGTGATGCCCAATGTATCAAAATAAGTGTCGAGGCCGGTGTTCTTGAATTCTGTGCCGTTGTCACTTCTGATGTGCTTGATCTTGGTGCCATAGTTGGTCATGACACGATTGGCGAATCATCTGAAGACATCCCGCACTTCAGTCTTGTAGAGAATTATGTGCACCCATGTATATCTTGAGTAATCATCAACAATTACGAAGCCACAGAGGCAAGCAGTGGTAGTGAGGGTAGAGTGGTGAGTAGGGCCAAATAAGTCCATGTGAAGTAGATCGAAGGGACGTGTCATTGTCATGATTGTCTTCGAGGGATGCTTGGCCCTAGTCATCTTTCCAGCTTCGCAGGCACCACATAGATGATCCTTCTTGAACTTGACGCCCTCGATGCCTATGACATGCTTCTTCTTCGCGAGAGTGTACAAATTACTCATGCTAGCATGCCCTACCGTCCGATGCCAGAGCCAGCATTCTAAAGCTTTTGCTAGAAGACATACGGCCAGCTGTGATCCGGCGGAGAAATCTACCATATACAAATCGTCCTTTCGATATCCTTCGAAGACTAGAGATTTTTCAGTTTCCATAAGCACAAGGCAACGATATTTTCCAAATATAACAATCATATTCAGATCACAAAGCATTGAGACTAACATTAAGTTGAAACCAAGGGATTCAACAAGCATCACTTTATCCATGTGCTGATCCTTTGAGATTACAACTCTACCTAGGCCCAATACCTTGCTTTTACCAGTGTCAGCAAATGTGATGTGACTTTTTTCAGACGGATGTAGGGTTGAATCCATAAGAAGGCTTCGATCACTAATCATGTGGCTAGTGCATCCACTATGCATAATCCAGTCAGAAGCCTTTGGTGTCGTACCCTACAGTGCAGTTTGGGGGTAGGCTTCACTAAGGGAAATGTGAAGCATAAGCATTTGACGAACAAGCATATTATGAAAGTTCAGATCCTGGTTAGGGTAGATAGGATCATTGTCAAGAAATCCTGGGACGAAATACATAGTAAGAGCATTCTGGCATTTTATCTTGGATCCCACAAGATGTTTTAGGTCCCCAGTATAAGCATCAGAAGCCTTTGATTTCCGGCTGGAGACCTTTCCGTGCAAAAGAGAGTTAATTTTTCTTAACAACCCACATCTTCAGGGGTGGCTTAGAAGTAATAAGGCTAAGTGCAGCATCTAAGAACTTTGGCTTTGGAGCCCTAGCAAATAGCCTTGCAGGAGGTGTGTAATACTCATAAGAATAAGAAGAAAAGTTATTGGTCTTATGAACATAGCGGTTTGATGAAACACGCTCATATTCATAAGTCTGAGTATGGTTTCCCTACAAAACATTGGCGTTAGGGTGACTCTGGTGAGTCCTCTGTATGTATGAAGCCTTTGGACCATATGAAGCCTTTGGTCCGGCGTTTGTCTTCTTCCTAGGTGGTGTCATGATGACATTCACAGGAAGCTTCTCAAGAAAACTTTTGGGCACCCAGATCTTCTTCAAAGGTAGTCCATTCCTGTAGTTAGTACCAATATACCTGGCAAACACTTCACCATTCTGATTCTTAAACAGTTTATACTTTGCATCAAAGGATTCATCAATGATAACCGGGTTAGCACAAGTGAAGCCAGATAAGGTAGATGGATCCAATGAAGGATCCTTTGCTGCAACCCATGTGGTTTTGGGGTACTGCTCAGGCTTCCAGTATGAACCATCAACATTCCTTTTCCTCTTGAACCCAACACCCTCTTTCCTAGGGTTTCGGTTCAGAATCTGTTTCTTGAGGACATCACATAGTGTCTGATGCCCTTTGAGGCTTTTGTACATCCCTGTTTCAAGCAATGTCTTCAACCGGGCATTCTCATCAGCAATAGTAGTGGTATCCTGAGTAGAGGGGTTAGTAACCACATCAGCAGTTGAAGATATAGCAACAATAGTAGCAGTAGAACATTCAGCAACACAAACAACATTATCACGCTCAAGACATTTTAGACATGGTGGCTCGAAATCTTCTGTCGGTGTGGAACGACACCTGTGGTATCACAAGAATCCCTACTACGGTTGCCGGTGTGCAGGATTGCAAGAAGAGCATGATTAGTAATCAGCACAAGGATCGTTTACCTAGGTTCGGGCCGCAAGGATGCGTAAAACCCTAGTCCTGCTTTGGTGGATGTATTGAGTGTTCTTGAGCCCTTGAACTAGTTACGGTGGCTGAGTGGTTCCAAAGAGCCGAATCCTTCTCCAGTACGCCATGGGCCTCCTTTTATAGTCGAAAGGGGCTGCCACAGTGGCACACAGGAGGTGGAAAGGCGTACGGTGCTACAAGCTTATCGCCTGTATTACAGGTCAAGACGCATTTAATGCATCACTTAGGTGTCCCATTGCTTTATTGGGGACGGGAACGAGGCCCGTCCCGTCTGTCGCCGCTCCTCCTTGCTTCGACACGCGCCCTGGTCAGCGATGCATGCGGCGCCATGTAGGCAGGCTGGCAGCTGAGGTGGCGCGGTGGCAAAGTCTTCACGAAGATATGCATGCTGCCACGTAGGCGCTTGCTTAGTCGGCCTAGGAGCTGCATGTTTCCACACAGGTGCCTGCCCAGCTGGTTGGGCTGGCAGCTGCATGCGAACGGCGGTGGAGACATGGCTGGTGCGGGCCTGGAGGTGGCCCTGCTGGTGCCCTTGGCGAGGGCCTTGCCGGGTGGCCCGGCAAGGGCCTTGCCGTGGCGTGCTGTTATACCCGGCAAGGATCTAGCCGGGGGTCTTGTGGCTCCCCTCGGCAAGGATCTTGCCAAGGATCGTTGTCTTTTAATCCTCATCTGATCTTGAATATTCCTTGTCTTCACAAAGATGTGCATGCCACCATGGAGGTGCCTCTCGAGCCCTGGCCCAACGTGGTTGATGGTGTTGGAGACCATGGGCTCAAGGGTGGTGCGCTCCGCTGGTGTTGGACGAGCCGCCCCGACAAGGGCCTTGCCGGGGCCACGGAGGCTGCCCCGGCAAGGGTCTTGCCGGGGGAACCTGCTTCGTCTCTCTGCTCTTTTGTGGTCTCAGCCTTGGCGTTGCTCTGGCTGTCTTGGGCTTCGGTTTTACCTCAGTTCACCTCCCCTGTTCTGCTTGGTACGGCCGTGGGCGCGGCTCCGACTGTCCGTGCACGGGTAAAGGGGTACAAAGGTGCGCCCCTTCTTTTGTACACCGACAGGAGCCCCCAGGCCTGGGCCACACATAAGCGCGATACGTTGTTCGGCCAGGCCCAAAACGGTGCACGGGCAGGAGGGGTGGTTTTCACCGCGGTAATTTTCCGTGTGCTGCGCTTCCCCACGACCCGCGTTGAATGCGCGACGTGGAGGGGTGCGCGTGACGTGGGCGGCATGCGTGGGGCGGTTCCCGCATGCATGCGTCACATCGTGGTAAAGGGGCGGCTCGCACCTTCCCCGTAAACAGAGGGAGGCGTGGAGGCGCGGCTCATTTACTGGATGGACTTGGGTCGCAGTCTTTAAGGCGCCCATGCCCCCTGATCACGGGGCGGGGAACGGTTGCCTCACCCGTCCTTTCGACCCTGCACGCTCGCCACGCGTCCTTCATGCAGGTGTCGGGTTGTGGTGGCAGGAAACCGGGCCGTTGCTGATTTGGGGCAGCGGGTCGGTCATGATTCCCAGCGCCTCTGCCGGCTGGATTGGCTGAGCGGGGTGGCTGGGTCTCGACCCCGCCCCTTTATAAAGAGGGGGCGAGAGAGAGCACCGCCCCACATTCTTCAGTATCCATCCCCCTTCATCTTTGCTTCTTTCTTCCATCTGTCATGGCGAGAGGAGGTGCTGGGCCTTCGACGGTGGCAGCGAGGGTCGCTGCTCGTCAGCGCGTCCCTTCCTCCCTCGACCCCGTGGCGGTGGAGCCAGCCACAAGAGGAAGGGGGAGGGGCGTGGCCGAGGTCGCCGCGGCGGTCGGGGGAGAGGGGCACGAGGTGGCGCGACGGTCGTGCCTCTGCCAGCGGTGCCTCCCGCGATGGAAGGTCACGTCGGGGACCGGCCCAGCGAGTTCTTCATCAGGCTGCACCGGCCACCGTGTTGTCGTCTCTGTCTCCCCACCCCCTTCGCAGCGGAGATGGAGCTCGACCCGCCCCAGACCCTCAGGTTGCACATGAGGGGCTGCGGGACCGGCGGTACGCGAGTCGATGTTGACTTTCCCGCCCCTCACGTCATGTATCTCCGTCGCGGGTGGAGGATGTTTGCCCGCATCCATAGCCTGACGGTGGGGCTCGTCCTCTACTTCAAATTAATGGAGGGCGGCCTGCTCTCTGTCAAGGTCTTTGCAGATCTTGGGACACACCTAAAGTGCCACGTGGAGAGCTCTTCCGACGATGAAGACTCTTCCTCGAGCGGGAGTGGCGAGGAGGACAGCGACAGTGGCGACGACGGAGTCGAGCGGCAGGATGCCGACTCCGACTTCGACTGACCGCGCCACTCCTCCCTCGGTCACGCACCCTGCCGAGGGCCATCCTCTCTAAGCTCTCCTTCGTGTGCTCCCCGTCATCTCCTTGGGCGGCTGGCATAGGAGGGCCGGAGAAGGCGAAGAAGGCGGGTGGCGTCTGTTAACTCAGAGTACACGGGCACCGACGCCTTCGTCGTTTATTGGCGAGCCGCTGCCTCATCTTCCAGCTTTCTGCTCCCGCACCTCGCCTAGGCGCTCTTTTTGCCCTCCCGCTGTCCTGTTCCATCTTCTGAGGAGAGGGACAAGAAAGCGATTACAGGCATCTCATCTCTCTTTTTAATCTGTAAGCCTTCGGGCCTTGTTAAATTTAAAGCTTGTAATCCCCCTTGTTCATGTTTTTCTTTCCGTACGAACTGTACCTGTATGGGACGTTTTTAATGAAAAGGGTGCTTGCCGGGTTCTTTGTGCGTGAGCAAGGCCCATGCCAAGGATGAATCCTTGTTATTTTCATAATAAACGTTATCGCCCGGCAACAGGCCTTGCCGTTTCTCTTCTTCGGCCGACCGTTCTCGCGCTTTTGGCGGAGGCAGGGGCGAAGTAGAGTTAGGCTCCTCGTTCATTTCTTCGCCACCGCAACTACTACCAAATTCCGACCCAGGAAGTAACTCTCGGGTACAGGGAAAAAGGGAGTACGGTGGTTTTAAGACATAAACGAGGCTTCACATGTCCCAGTTCCATACGGAAACATACAGCAGGGGATGAAAAACTTATCTGAATCCGCAGCCCCCGGCAACCTTGGCTCGCCGTGGTTGGATCCTTACATCTTCAGCCCCCGGAAGCCTTGCCTTGCCGGGGTCGGAGCATCAGTTCGTTCTCCATTTCCCAAGTGGCTCAGCAGAAGTACCCTGCGAACCAAAGAAAACAGAAAAGACGCACACTCGACCTCCAGGCTAGGGGTTAGTCGCCGCTAAGCACTATCAACCCTAACCGAGTAAGAGACTCAACCTAGCATGCATGCTATAACTTAGGGCGCCAGCGCTTCGTTTATTTATGCTCAAGGTCTGCGCCTGGCTTTGTACAGAGGGTTACATGCCTTGCCGGCAAAGCTTGTACAAAAGGTGGCTTGCCGGGGGGGCCGGCAAGCCGCACCTTATGGGTAAAACTTGCGAAGATGCTCGATGTTCCAGGAGTTACTCACTGGGATAGCATCTTCGGTCTCCAGGCGGACAGCACCAGGCCTGGTGACTCGTATTACCCGATAAGGGCCTTCCCACTTCGGCATCAACTTGTTGGTATTCTTGGCCGACTGAACATGCTGAAGAACAAGGTCGCCTTCCTCAAAGCTTCGGGCATGAACCTTGCGGCTATGGTAGCGGCGCAAGGCTTGCTGGTAGCGTGCTGCTCTCACAGCCGCCCGAAGACGGTATTCCTCAAGGAGCATTGCGTCATCTTGCCGCAACTGCTCTTGCTCAAGCTCATCATAAGCGAGCACTTGAGGTGACCCTTATATGAGTTCCGTGGGGAGAACTGCCTCTGCCCCATATACTAGGGCAAACGATGTTTGGCCGGTGGCTCGATTTGGCGTCGTCCTGATCGACCAAAGAACCGCCGGCAACTCATCAATCCAGCGCCTTCCGCTCTTGTGCAGCCTGTCAAAGGTCTTCGTTCTCAGGCCTCACAACACTTCAGCATTCGCCCTCTCCGCTTGGCCGTTGCTTCGGGGGTGTGCCACGGAAGCATAACAGACCTTGCTGCCGAGGTCTTGAACGTACTGCATGAAGGTGTGGCTCGTGAACTGCATGCCGTTGTCGGTGATAATTCTGCTTGGCACACCAAAGCGGCAGATCAGTCCCTTGAAGAACTTGACGGCTGACCGTGTTGTCACCTTTCTCACTGCTTCCACTTCCGGCCACTTTGTGAACATGTCGACTGCAATGTACAAGTACTCAAAGCCCCCGACAGCACGGGGGAAGGGGCCCAATATATCGATCCCCCAGACCGAGAATGGCCAGGAGAGAGGAATTGTTTGAAGGGCTTGAGCTGGTTGATGAAGCTTCTTTGAATGGAACTGACACACTTCACACTTGGTTACTAGTGTCGTCGCATCCTGGAGGGCGGTGGGCCAGAAGAAACCTTGCCGGAACGCCTTGCCGGCGAGGGCCCTCGACCCTATGTGGGAGCCACATATGCCTCCATGTATCTCCGCCAACAGCTCCAGTCCTTCCTCCCGGGGGATGCACATAAATTTCACACCGTTCGGCCTCCTCCTGTACAGGACGTCATTGACGAACTGGTACAGGGCAGACCGACGGGCTACTTTTTCCGCTTCTTCCTGCTCCTCAGGAAGCTCCCCTGTTTGGAGGAATCGGACGGTATGCTGCGCCCATGCCGGAGCCTGGGGCTCGACGGCAAGGACCAAAGGCATCTCTTCTGCCATGTGAGTGGCTGTCTCCACGGCCAGGGCCTGACGCCCTGCCGGAGCCAGTTGCTCTTGGGTAGGCTCAGCGTGCACGGCAACATCCTTGCCGGCAGTCCCAGGGGGCTCGGCGGGAAAGTACTTGCCGGGACCTGATTTCCTCCGCTTGTTCTGCCCTATTGATGGTTCGATGGATGGCTGAGTTAACCGAAGCAAAAAGGTACCTGGTTCCACAGGTAGCTTGAATGTGGCACGCTTCGACAGGTAATCGGCGATGTCGTTCTCCGCTCGGGGAACCTGCTCTGCTTGGATACCATCAAAGCGCTCCTCCAGCTTCCTCACTTCATCTACGTAGGCCTCCATCAATGGGCTCTGGTAATCCTTGTTGACTTGCCTGACAACAAGCTGCGAGTCACCCCTGACGATGAGCTTCTTCACCCCGAGGTCTGTCGTGATTCTGAGACCGGCAAGCAGCCCCTCGTACTCTGCAGTGTTGTTTGTGGACATCTCCCTGGGAAAGTGCATCTAGACCACATACTTGAGGTGCTCTCCGGTGGGTGCGACAAGCAGCACACCGGCACCGGCGCCTTGCAGCGAGAAAGCCCCATCAAAGTACATGATCCAGTCGCGGTCTGCTTCCTTGCCGGGGAGAGCGGTCTCCTGGATTTCTTCTTCGGGCATTGAGGTCCATTCTGCAATGAACTCCGCCAAGACTATGCTCTGGATTGTCGAGGTACTTTCAAACTTCAACCCAAAACTTGACAACTCTAGGGCCCATTCCACAATCCTTCCGGTCGCATCTGGGTTATGCAGTATCCGTTGCAATGCGAGGCGGGTGACGGCAGTGATCTCATGGGCTTGGAAGTAATCACACAGCTTCCTCGAGGCCATAAGGAGGCCGAAGAGCAATTTCTACACACCAGAGTACCTCGACCTAGCCCCCTGCAAGAGGGAGCTGACAAAGTAAACCGGGTGCTGCATCATCTTCTTCTTCTGCACCACCTCAGTTGACTGCGCGGGCACTACCTTGGTGGCATCAGACTCTGCCGGGGGCCTTGCCTTGCCGGCACCAGGCCCTGCTGGGGGGATCTTTGGCTTGCCATCCGCTGGTTCTGCCGTCGCCACTGCCTCCTCATCGACCTCCCTCTGTGCCACCAGTGCGGCGCTGACCACTTGATTCGTCGCCGCCAGATACAGCAGCAACGGCTCTTGTGGTTTAGGCGCAACTAGTATTGGCGTGGAGGAAAGGTATTTCTTCAGATCCTGCAACGCCGCCTCGGCTTCTGGGGTCCACTCCATTGGGCCTAACTTCTGCAAGATTTTGAAAAAGGGAAGGGCACGCTCGGCAGACTTGGAGATGAATCGGCTCATGGCGGCGATGCAGCCGGTGAGCCGACGCACATCTTTGATCCGTTTGGGCGCCTCAATCTGCTCAATAGCCTTGATTTTGTCTGGGTTTGCCTCGATCCCACGCTGCGACACGAAGAATCCGAGAAGCTTGCCGGACGAAACACCGAAGACACACTTCTCAGGGTTCAGCTTAAGGTTGATCTTGCGCAGGTTGGCAAATGTCTGTTCTAGATCTTGCACAAGAGTTGCCCCGTCCTTGGCTTTGACCACTATGTCATCCATCTATGCTTCCATATTTCTATGTAGCTGGGGTTCAAAACCAATTTGGACTGCTCTTGCAAACATCGAGCCAGCACTCTTCAACCCGAAAGGCATCCGTAAAAAGCGCTACGTACCACATGGGGTGATGAATGTGTCTTCTCTTCATCCTCTCTTGTCATGAAGATTTGATGGTAGCCCGAGTAGGCGTTGAGGAATGACAACATATCACACCCGGCCATGGAGTCAACAATCTGGTCGATGCGCGGCAACGGGAAGGGGTCCTTAGGACAAGCCTTATTGATATCTGTGTAGTCATTACACAGCCTCCACTTCCCATTTGCCTTGCGCACCACTACCGGATTGGCCAACCACGTCGGGTGGAGCACTCCTCTCACCAAACTTGCCGCTTCCAGCTTCCTGATCTCCTCTGTGATGAACTCCTGCCTCTCCAGAGCCTGCTTTCTGACCTTCTGCTTGACGAGCCGCGCATGAGGGCAGACAGCTAGGTGGTGCTCAATCACCTCCCTGGGAACACCGGGGATGTCGGATGCTTGCCACGCAAACACGTCGACATTCGCCCGCAGGAAGGTGACGAGCACGCCTTCCTATTTGCTGTCAAGGGTGGAGCCTATGGTGAAGGCCCCTCCCGTGCCATCCTCCCTGACGGACACCTTCTTGGTCTGCGGTGGCTCGGCTCTGGATTTCTTGCTCTTGCCGGTAGCGCTCTCTGGCACGTCCTCAACGGTAGCGCAACACTCCGAGGAGGTGCGCTTGCCGGAGTGGGTGCGAGAGGTCTTGCCGGGCTTCTTCTTCCCTCCCGGGCCTTGAGCGGCAGGAGCAAGTGCCTTGACGGCAGCTGCTGCAACTGCTTCCTGGTAGAGTTGGTCGGCGCAAATCAGCGCATCCTTCTTGTCGGAGGGGACGGGGATGATGGTTAATGGCCCGGGCATCTTTAGCATGTTGTAGGCGTAGTGTGATGCCGCCATGAACTTGGCTAGTGTCGGACGACCGAGGATCCCGTTGTAGGGCAAAGGGATCTTGGCATTGTCGAAGACGATCCTCTCCGTCCTGTAGTTCAACTCTCCTCCAAACGTCACGGGCAGTGTGACATTCCCCTTCGGCTGGCTCCTCCCCGGATTGACCCCTTGAAACGTGCCCATTTCCTCGAGGTCTCCATCAGGAATTTGCAGCCTTTCGATCACGACGGGCGAGATCAAGTTCAGGCCGGCCCCTCCGTCGACCAACATCTTGTTCACCTAGAGGTTGCATATCGTTGGTGGGACCAACAATGGCAAACACCCGACAGCGGTTGTGCGGTCAGGGTGGTCCTCAGCGTCAAAGATGAGGGGCGTGCTGGACCACTTCAGCGGCTTCTGAGCATCGAACGACGGCTCTGCTGCTGTAATCTCACGCGCCCACTGCTTGAGCTGGCGGTGAGAAGTGTGCAGCGAGGTGCCACCATCGACGCACATGGCCTCCGTAGCCTTTTGGAACTCTTGCTCACCGGACCCGTCGTCCTCGTCGTGATCATCGTCTTCTCGTTTCTTGTCACGGCCCCGGGCGGGCCTCTCTTGCTGGTTGTCCTTGGCGGGGCGGCTTCCTTGGCTGCCACACTTCTTTCCGGATCCCTCGGCACCGTCCTAACCTTTCTCCTTATCCCGCCTTTCATACTCGGCATTTTGCTTTTTAGCAAGCAGCTCGACTTGCTGGCAGTTCTGGAGGTTGTGGCCCTTGGTGCGGTGGATCTTTCTGTACTGCTTGTCGGAGCCCCCTGGCTTGTCGGCAGCTGCTAAGGCCCGGCAGGCGGCGCACCCGGCAATCTCTTTGCCGGGGCCATCTGCCTTGACCTTCATGGCAGCACCGGTGTCGTCAGATCCTTCAACGGCAAGTATGACCTTTCCCTTGCGTTTCCTGTTGCGACGTCGGCCCTTCTTCTCGGGGCAGCGATGTCTTCGTCGGTAGAGTCGGTTTCCGTGCCGGCGTCTTCACCGGCGTACTTCCTTCCCTCTTCAGCCCGGGCACATCTATCGGCCAGAACATAGACTTCGGCCACATCCTTAACCTTGGTCATCGCCAGCTCTTCGCGCATCTTGCGGTTGCGCATGTTCTGATGGAACGCGCTGATCACAGCGGCGGGATGAACATCGGGGATGTTGTACTGCACCCGGCTGAACCTCTGGATGTACTTGCGCAGGGTTTCCCCTACCTTCTGGGGAATGATATGCAGATCGCTGGCCTAGCCATGAGCTTGGTGGCCTCCTGTGAAGGCGCCAACGAACTCATGGCACAGATCCGCCCAAGAAGAAATGGAATCCGCCGGCAAGTGCATCAACCAAGACATAACATTGGGCTTCAGTGCGAGCGGGAAATAATTGGCAAGCACCTTGTCGACGCGAGCTCCGACAGCATGCATCACGATGGTTTAGATGCTGAGGAACTCGGACGGATGGGTCTTACCAGTGTACTTCTCGCCGACGTCGGGCTTGAACGTGCGGTGGGACGGCCACTGGAACTACCGCAGCTCGCGGGTAAAGGCCGGGCAACCCACCTCGTAAGGTAGGCCGCCGGAGCCCCCCGGTGCTGGGTGGTCCATAGCGGGTCCCGCCCGCTTGTCCGACTGGTGGCGTGTATCACGCCGGCGCTCGATAGTGGTTCGAGCATCTTCATGAGCTCGTTCTCGAAGAACTTGGCGCTGGTTGCGGAGGGTCCGCGGGTCGGATGACGCTATAGAGATGTTATCACAAGCGTTGTCACGACGGGCCGACGCCCGCGGCGGCTGGCGAAGAGGAGGAGAGTGCACCGTGACTGCAGCACCCCTGGTCCTCCCAGCGCTGGCATGTGGTGGCTCGATGGAGCGCCGTCCCGAGGGTCCCGCCGGTCGCGGATCGTCTTTGTTGGCGACGGCGACGAGGCTCCGGATGGTGGCTATCCACTCGTCGAGCTTCTCCGCAGCAGGAGGGAAGTCGAGGAGCAGCTGCGCGCGCGCCAAAGCTTCTGCTGGCGTGGGTGGCGGCGACAGCTGCATGGACCGTGGCGCGCTTCGACTTCTAACCACGTTAGAAGGAGCTCCATCACGACCCAGCGGCCGCGCGCCATTTTCTCCAGCACTTCGGTGGGCATGCTGAACTCCTTCATCCCGCGGACGACGCACAAGGCTCTTCCCACGGTGGTGCCCAGGGTCACCGGCGTGGTGACGCTTCTCGTCGCGCACACCATGGGAAGAGCGCGCAGTGGTCGCCGGCGTGGGCATCTTGGAGGTTGCTGCACCGCCCGTGGATGGCACAACGACACTCCTGGAGGGCCCCGCATCGCCCGAGGGGGGCCAAGCCCCATCTTTAGACTTGGTGATGTGTGGCCCGTCGCCTGGCGGGCGAACGGCGCTGCTCGCCAGACTCTGACTGCAAGGGCGATGCTGGTGCTTGCTGACCGCAGCTCGGGTTCTGTCCGCAACCAGGCCACTGCTCGCCCGTATGGGCACGGGCCGTTCGGCCCCCGACGAGCCGATCGCCATGGCCGTCTTCTTCTTGGGAGCCATGGCGGTGAAGAAATGCTAGGCTAACTACTAGACCAGATTCTCACAATTGCGCCCCCTACCTGGCACGCCAAAGATGTCGGTGTGGAACGACACCTATGGGATCACAAGAATCCCTAATACGGTTGCCGGGGCGCGGGGTTGCAAGAAGAGTAGGATTAGTAATCAGCACAAGGATCGTTTACCCAGGTTCGGGCCGCGAGGATGCGTAAAACCCTTGTCCTTGAGAGTTTGCTTCATCCATAGAAGGTGAGCGCAGCAAGATCCAGCAGCAATGTATTCAGATTCAACAGTGGAGGGTGATAAACAGTTCTTCTTCTTTGAAGACCAACAGATAAGAGATCGTCCAAGAAAGTGACATGTGCCTGATGTGGACTTGCGTTCAACCTTGTCACCAGCATAATCAGCATCTGAGAATCCAACTAGATCAAACTCTAAGCCCTTTGGATACCATAATCCTAGTGTTGGGGTGTAATCCAAATATCAAAGAATTCGCTTCACAGCTAAGTGATGCGATTCCTTTGGTGCCGCTTGGAATCGGGAACACATGCAAACGCTAAGCATTATATCAGGCCTAGATGCACATAAGTAAAGTAAAGAACCAATCATGGAGCGGTATACCTTTTGATCGAACTCTTTACCATTGTCGTCGGGGCCCAATTGGCCTTTGGTTGGCATTGGCGTCGTGTACCCTTTGCAGTCTTGCATTCCAAACTTTTGAGGCAATCTTTGAGATATTTTTATTGTGAAATAAAGATGCCATTGTTGTGCTGACGGATTTGAAGACCAAGGAAGAATTTCAGCTCACCCATCATGGACATCTGATATTTCTCTTGCATCATATACCCAAACTCATCACTGTATCTCTTGTTAGTGCAGCCGAAGACAATGCCATCCACATAGATTTGGCATACAAACAGTTCACCATCATATGTCCTCGTGAGAGAGTGGGATCTAGAGAACCAGGTTTGGAGCCATTGCTCTTCAGGAAGTCTTTGAGTGTGTCATACCAAGCTCGAGGTTCTTGTTTGAGGCCATACAGTGCCTTGTTGGGCTTGTATACCATGTCACGACGCTTTGGATCTTCAAAACTAGGTGGTTTTGCAACATACACTTCTTCTCCAATTTTGCCATTGAGAAAGGCACTCTTTACATCCATTTGGTACAGAAGAATGTTGTTGTGGTAGGCATAGGCTAGCAGTATGCGAATGGCTTCAAGCCTAGCCACAGGAGCATATGTTTCATCAGAGTCAATCCCTTCAACTTGTGTGTAACCTTGAGCAACGATACAAGCCTTTTTCTGACAACTTAATCATGCTCATCTTGTTTTTTGCGGTAGATCCATTTGGTGCCGATAATATTGTGCTTGCGAGGATCTGGACGCTTAACCAGCTCCCATACATTGTTCAGCTCGAACTGTTGAAGCTCTTCTTGCATAGCTTGAATCCATTCAGGTTCCATGAAGGCTTCATCAACTTTCATGGGTTCAGATATAGAGACAAATGCAAAGTGCCCACAGAAATTTGCTAACTGTGTTGCTCTTGAACAAGGGAGTGGACCAGGTGCATTGATGCTATCAATTATCTTCTCAATCTGTACTTCATTTGCAACACGAGGATGAACTAGACGAAGATTTTGCCCATGCTGATCATTGTCTTCATCTTCAGCATTGGCTTCAGGCTGAGAAGTGTCTTCAGGCTGATTAGGTGCAGAAATGATAATTTCCTCTTCAATCTGTGCCTCTGAAGGTATGATTTCTCCGGTACCCATAAGCTTGATAGATTCAGTTGGTGTAGCTTCATCTAGCACATTTGGCAGGTGCTCTCTTTGCAAGCCGTTAGTCTCATCGAACCGCACATCCACAGTTTCAACCACTTTGTAGTGAAAGAGGTTGAAAACTCTATAGGAGTGCGAATCCTTCCCGTAACCAAGCATAAAACCTTCATGTGCTTTCGGTGCAAATTTTGAAGTGTGATGCGGATCCTTGATCCAGCACCTAGCACAAAATACTCTAAAATAGCTGACGTTTGGCTTCTTACCAGTCAGGAGCTCATATGATGTCTTCTTTAGAAACTTGTAAGATAAACATGGTTGATGATGTGGCATGCAGTATTAATGGCTTCAGGCCAGAACTTCCATGGGGTCTTGTACTCATCAAGCATCGTTCGTGCCATCTCAATGATGGTTTTATTCTTGCGCTCCACGATGCCATTCTGCTGAGGTGTGTATGGAGGTGAGAACTCATGTGTGATGCCCAATGTATCAAAATAAGTGTCGAGGCTGGTGTTCTTGAATTCTATGCCGTTGTCACTTCTGATGTGCTTGATCTTGATGCCATAGTTGGTCATGACACGATTGGCGAATCATCTGAAGACATCCTGCACTTCAGTCTTCTAGAGAATTATGTGCACCCATGTATATCTCGAGTAATCATCAAAAATTACGAAGCCATAGAGACAAGCAGTGGTGGTGAGGGTAGAGTGGTGAGTAGGGCCAAATAAGTCCATGTGAAGTAGATCGAGGGGACGTGTCATTGTCATGATTGTCTTCGAGGGATGCTTGGCCCTAGTCATCTTTCCAGCTTCGCAGGCACCACATAGATGATCCTTCTTGAACTTGACGCCCTCGATGCTCATGACATGCCTCTTCTTCGCGAGAGTGTGCAAATTACTCATGCTAGCATGCCCTAGCCTCCGATGCCAGAGCCAGCATTCTAAAGCTTTTGCTAGAAGACATACGGCCAGCTGTGGTCCTGCGGAGAAATCTACCATATACAGATCGTCTTTTCGATATCCTTCGACGACTAGAGATTTTTCAGTTTCCATAAGCACAAGGCAACGATATTTTCCAAATATAACAATCATATTCAGATCACAAAGCATTGAGACTGACATTAAGTTGAAACCAAGGGATTCAACAAGCATCACTTCATCCTTGTGCTGATCCTTTGAGATTACAACTCTACCTAGGCCCAATACTTTGCTTTTACCAGTGTCAGCAAATGTGATGTGACTTTTTGTCACAACCCTAGAATAATGCTTGTAATTAGTGGCATTGCATCCATGCATCATGTTTAAATTTTGTTAAACTTGAAATGGGCAATGTTCAAACCCTAGCACTTTGAAATTCAATTTGGTCTAGCTAAAAAAAACTGCATTCAATGAACCCAAAATGCTCTTCCTTGATCTTTGATATTTTTGGCAATGGTTTTGATCCAAACCAAAAATATGGAACAGTTTTAAGGAATATTTTGGGCACTGAACTTAAATCATTACTGTGTTTGCACTTGTAATTATATTCATAATATATAAGAATATATTTTCAAAAGCCCTGAAATATTTTATGTGCATCTGGAAATGACCAATGTGCAACATAAAAATATTTAGAGGAATCTTTGGCACTATTTGAAGTCATTTTAATTTTCAAACAGTGGCAACTAAATAAATAAAAAAGAAAACAGAACATAATTAAAATAGAGCAGAAGAACTCACCTGGCTTACCTGGCGCAGCCCACCTGGCTGGCCCAGCCCAACCTCCCGCCTGTCGCCTTCCTCCTCGCGCCAGTAGGCGAGGGCGCGTGCCCGGCGCCCGCAGCCACACGCCCGCCACCTCCTGCCTCCCTGTTCGCTTCCCCGACCCCCTGGAGACGCCACACGACCCCTCGACGCTCTCTCACTCTCCCTCATCCTCATCCTCTTCCCTGGATCCTCTCTCTCACCATCCGAGCGACCTCGTCGCCGCCGCTCGCCGTTGCCGTAGCCACCGGCATCATCTCCGCCGTCATCCGCATCATCTCAAGCCGATGAACGCAAGCCAAGGATCACCACGCCGTCGTCTATGAGCTCGTCACCGCCGCATCTGCTCGCCGGACTTCGCCGGTCGATTCACCATGGCATGCTCGATGTTGATTCATGTACGCCTGTCCCCGTAAGTTAGTGCCACTTTGGGTTCATGACTAGTCATGTCGGCCCGGGTTCTCTGGCATATGGATGCTAGCGACACTATCATATACGTGAGCCAAAAGGCGGAAACGGTCCCGGGCCATGGTAAGGCGACACCCATGGGAATACCGTGCGTGAGGCCGCAAAGTGATATGAGGTGTTACACGCTAGATCGGTGTGACTTAGGATCGGGGTCCTGACACTTTTTTCAGACGGACGTGGGGTTGAATCCATAAGAAGACTTCGATCACCAATCATGTGGCTAGTGCATCCACTATGCATAATCCAGTCAGAAGCCTTTGGTGTCGTACCCTACAGTGCAGTTTGGGGACAGGCTTCACTATGGGAAATGTGAAGCATAAGTATTTGACGAACAAGCATATTATGAAAGTTCAGATCTTGGTTAGGCTAGATGGGATCTTTGTCATAAATCCTGGGACGAAATACATGAAGGAAATATGCCCTAGAGGCAATAATAAAGTATTATATATTTCCTTATATCATGATAAATGTTTATTATTCATGCTAGAATTGTATTAACCGGAAACATAATACATGTGTGAATACATAGACAAACAGAGTGTCACTAGTATGCCTCTACTTGACTAGCTCGTTAATCAAAGATGGTTATGTTTCCTAGCCATAGACATGAGTTGTCATTTGATTAACGGGATCACCTCATTAGGAGAATGACGTGATTGACTTGACCCATTCCGTTAGCTTAGCACCCGATCGTTTAGTATGTTGCTATTGCTTTCTTCATGACTTACACATGTTCCTATGACTATGAGATTATGCAACTCCCGTTTACCGGAGGAACACTTTGTGTGCTACCAAACGTCACAACGTAAATGGGTGATTATAAAGGTGCTCTACAGGTGTCTCCAAAGGTACTTGTTGGGTTGGCGTATTTCGAGATTAGGATTTGTCACTCCGATTGTCGGAGAGGTATCTCTGGGCCCACTCGGTAATGCACATCACTATAAGCCTTGCAAGCATTGTGACTAATGAGTTAGTTGCGGGATGATGTATTACGGAACGAGTAAAGAGACTTGCCGGCAACGAGATTGAACTAGGTATCGAGATACCGACGATTGAATCTCGGGCAAGTACCATACCGATGACAAAGGGAACAACGTATGTTGTTATGCGGTATGACCGATAAAGATCTTCGTAGAATATGTGGGAGCCAATATGGGCATCCAGGTCCCGCTATTGGTTATTGACCGGAGAGGTGTCTCGGTCATGTCTACATAGTTCTCAAACCCAAAGGGTCCGCACGCTTAAAGTTGTGATGACAGTTATATTATGAGTTTATGTGATTTGATGTACCGAAGGTTGTACGGAGTCCCGGATCTGATCACGGACATGACGAGGAGTCTCAAAATGGTCGAGACGTAAAGATTGATACATTGGACGACTATATTCGGACACCGGAAGTGTTCCGGAGAAGTTTTAGATTAAACCGGAGTGCCGGAGGGTTACCGGAACCCCCCGGGGAAGTATTGGGCCCTTGGTGGGCCTTGAGGGGAGAGAGAGGGCAGCAGCCAGGAGGTGGCGCGCCCCCTCCCAAGGGGAGTCCTAGTTGGACTAGGAGAGGGGGGCGCAGCCCCCTTTCCCTCTCCCTCTCCCTCTCTTTCCTTCCCCCCCTTCTTTCCTAGTAGGAATAGGAAAGGGAGTCCTACTCCTACTAGGAGGAGGACTCCCCCTCTCTCCTTGGCGCGCCTAGGGCAGCTGGCCTCCCCCTTGCTCCTTTATATACGGGGGCAGGGGGGCACCTAAGACCACACTTGATATACGATATTTTAGCCGTGTGCGGTGCCCCCCTCCACCACATCACACCTCGATAATACTGTCGCGGAGCTTAGGCGAAGCCCTGCGTCGGTGGAACATCATCATCGTCACCACGCCGTCGTGCTGACGAAACTCTCCCTCAACACTCGGCTGGATCGGAGTTCGAGGGACGTCATCGAGCTGAACGTGTGTAGAACTTGGAGGTGCCGTACGTTCGGTACTTGATCGGTCGGATCGTGAAGACGTACGACTACATCAACCGCGTTGTGATAACGCTTCCGCTGTCGGTCTACGAGGGTACGTGGACAACAGTCTCCCCTCTCGTTGCTATGCATCACTATGATGTTGCGTGTGCGTAGGAATTTTTTTGAAATTACTACGTTCCCCAACAATACATAGTAAGAGCATTCTGGCATTTTATCTTCGATCCCACAAGATGTTTTAGGTCCCCAGTATAAGTATCAGAAGCCTTTGATTTCTGGCTGGAGACCTTTCCGTGCAAAAGAGAGTTAATTTTTCTTAAGAACCCACATCTTCAGGGGTGGCTTAGAAGCAATGAGTCTAAGTGCAGCATCTGAGAACTTTGGCTTTGGAGCCCTAGCAAATAGCCTTCCAGGAGGTGTGTAATACTCATAAGAATAAGAAGAAAAGTTCTTGGTCTTATGAACATCACGGTTTGACGAAACACGCTCATATTCATAAGTCTGAGTATGGTTTCCCTGCAAAACATCTGCGTTAGGGTGACTCTGGTGAGTCCTCTGTCTGTATGAAGCCTTTGGACCATATGAAGCCTTTTGTCCGGGGTTTGTCTTCTTCCCAGGTGGTGTCATGATGACATTCACAGGAAGCCTCTCAAGAAAACTTTTGGGCACACAGATCTTCTTCAAAGGTGGTCCATTCCTGCAGTTAGTACGAATATACCTGGCAAACACTTCACCATTCTGATTCTTAAACAGTTTATAGTTTGCATCAAAGGATTCATCAATGATAACCGGGTTAGCACAAGTGAAGCCAGATAAGGTAGATGGATCCAATGAAGGTTCCTTTGCAGCAACCCATGTGGTTTTGGGGTACTGCTCAGGCTTCCAGTATGAACCATCAACATTCATTTTCCTCTCGAACCCAACACCCTCTTTCCTAGGGTTTCGGTTCAGAATCTATTTCTTGAGGACATCACATAGTGTGTGATGCCCTTTGAGGCTTTTGTACATCCCTGCTTCAAGCAATGTCTTCAACCTGGCATTCTCATGAGCAATAGTAGTGGTATCCTCAGTAGAGGGGTTAGTTACCACATCAGCAGTTGAAGATATAACAATAATAGCAGCAGTAGAACATTCAGCAACACAAACAAGATTATCACGCTCAAGACATTTTAGACATGGTGGCTCGAAATATTCTGTCGGTGTGGAATGACGCCTATGGGATCACAAGAATCCCTACTACGGTTGCCGGGGCGCAGGGTTGCAAGAAGAGCAGGATTAGTAATCAGCATAAGGATCGTTTACCCAGGTTCGGGCCGCGAGGATGCCTAAAACCCTAGTCTTGCTTTGGTGGATGTATTGTGTGTCTTGAGCCCTTGAACTAGCTACGGTGGCTAAGTGGTTCCAAAGAGCCGAATCCTTCTCCAGTACGCCATGGGCCTCCTTTTATAGTCGAAAGGGGCTGCCACAGTGGCACACAGGAGGTGGAAAGGCGTACAGTGCTACGAGCTTATCGCTCGTATTATAGGTCAAGACACATTTAATGCATCGCTTAGGTGTCCCCTTCCTTTGTTGGGGACGGGAACGAGGCCCGTCCCGTCTGTCACCGCTCCTCCTTGCTTCGACACGCGCCCTGGTCAGCGATGCATGCGGCGCCATGTAGGCAGGCAGGCAGCTGAGGTGGCACGGTGGCAAAGTCTTCACGAAGATCTGCATGCCGCCACGCGGGTGCTTGCTGAGTCGGCTTGGGAGCTGCATGTTGCCACGCTGGTGCCTGCCCAGCTGGTTGGGCTGGCAGCTGCATGCGAACGGCGGTGGAGACTTGGCTGGTGCGGGCCTGGAGGTGGCCCTGCTGGCGCCCTTGGCGAGGGCCTTGCCGGGTGGCCCGGCAAGGGCCTTGCCGTGGCGTGCTGTTGTCCCCGGCAAGGATCTTGCCGGGGGTCTTGTGGCTCCCCTCGGCAAGGATCTTTCCGAGGATCGTTGTCTTTTAATCCTCATCTGATCTTGAATATTCCTTGTCTTCACAAAGATCTCCATGCCACCATGGAGGTACCTCCCGAGCCCTGGCCCAACGTGGTTGATGGTGTTGGAGACCGTGGACTCAAGGGTGGTGCTGGTGTTGGACGAGCCGCCCCGACAAGGGCCTTCTCGGGGCTGCGGAGGCTGCCCCGGCAAGGGTCTTGCCGGGGGAACCTGCTTCGTATCTCTGCTCTTTTGTGGTCTCGGCCTTGGCGTTGCTCTGGTTGTCTTGGGCTTCGGTTTTACCTTAGTTCACCTCCCCTGTTCTGCTTGGTGCGGCCGTGGGCGCGGCTCTGACTGTCCGTGCACATGTAAAGGGGTACAAAGGTGCACCCCTTCTTTTGTACACCGACATCTTCCTGACCGAAACTGATTTGTTGAGCGCGAAGTGACTCGTTCTCCTTTTGAAGATCTTCATGAGTCGCTCTCGGGTTCTCAAGTTCTTGCTTCCTTTGAAGATAATCATAGGAAAGCTTCTCATGAGTAGCTAAGAGTGTTTCATGACAACTTTCAAGTTCCTCATACTTAACGTGAAGATTTTTAATGTCATCAATTAAGGACTGAGTTTGAGTCATTTCCGCGTCCAACAGGTCATCGCTTTTGTCTAGCAACTGTTGAATTTGTTCCATAGTAGTTTGTTGTTCAGTTCTAATTGAAAGTGCTAGTTATCAACTAGAGGGGGGGTGAATAGGCAATTTTTATTGAAGTCTTCAAAACACAAGGTAGAAATGAACCTATTGGTATGCAGTGGAAGGTAGAATACACTAGACTTGCCATAGTCAAGTAAGCAATGAAGTGAAAGCATGAAGACTATCACCAGCTAGGTAGTATGGATCAGGATGGATGACAGAACGAAGCCAAACAACAAATAGTCTTCACACAGTGAAGACAATCAGATCATGCAAGCAAGCAATGACTTCACGAAGACAAACTGCAATTTAAAGGGAGTGGACGATAGAACCAGTTGCTTGGTGAAGACAAGGATTGGGTAGACCAGTTCCAGTTGCTGTGACAACTGTGCGTCTAGTTAGGGAGGCTGATATTTAACTTAGAAGATCACGTCTTCACCTTATTCCCCTTGAGCTAAGGACACCCAGTCCTCACCCAATCACTCTGGTAAGTCTTCAAGGTAGACTTCCAAACCTTCACAGACTTTGTTCACTGGCAATCCACAACGGCTCTTGGATGCTCAGAACGCGAGGCCTAACCAGCTGTACAATTCACAGTCCTCAAGTGTAACAAGTCTTTAGGTCACGCGGACATAAAGACTTCAGTGATGCCTAACACTCTTTGGCTCTTTGTTTTTTGGGCTTTGTCCTCACAAGGATCTCTCTCTCAAATGCTTCGGAGGTGGGTTGCTCTCAAACGACAAAAGCCGTGCACTAACTCTGAGCAGCCACCAATTTATGGTGTACGGGGTGGGCTATTTATAACCAGGAGGCAACCCGACCTGATTTCTCCGTAATGACCCTGGGTCACTAAGGAACCGACACATGTCCAACGGTCGGATTTCAAACACAAGCGGCAGCTTGACTTGGGCTACAAGGAAAGGTAACTCGTCCAGCTCTGGATAAGATGTTCTCTCATTGTCTTCACTCAGAGACATAGGATTTGGTTGAGCATCACTTCAGTCATTCTGATTTTGTTCATTGGGACCCCACTTAACAGTATGGAGGTTCCTATGACTCAACAAAGAAGAAAAGGAAACTACGAAACAACTATGTCTTCGCATTCCATAGTATTCATATGAATGTCTTCTCATGTCATAATGTTCATCGTGACTGTCTTCACGAACCACCATTGTCTTCAATGTCTTCACACATTTTTAGGGGTCATCTCTGGTAGGTAAACCGAATCAATAAGGGACTACTACCTGTGTTATCCTGCAATTCTCACAATCACATTAGTCCTTGAACCAAGTTTGTCGTCCATACTCCAAAACCAACAAGGGGTGGCTGAAGTTTTCAACGGGGATAAAAATATGTGAGAGTTAAGGATAAATGCATTGTCTCCATAAGTTGCAAAAGGCTCCCCCCTGAAGATGTGCATATAAGTAGTTTGCCTTTGAATGCAAATGCACATGGCAGGTTTTACTTTGTGGAGATCCTCTTCAACTTACAAAGACAATTCATTATGCATATATAAGAATAACAAAGATAATGACATGCATAATGAAAAATGGACGTTTTCATAATGGCTTCATGCGGGATTTATCATCGCATCACAAGGTAGCAGAAAAAGTAGCATACGACCATCGAGTTTAAGTGTTACAACTCAAAAACAATTTGTTTCAAAAGACAAGAGTTTTAAAGACTTAGCAAATATTAACGCAACCACCCATAAGGACCCGCTTGAAGACTATCAACTCATATGCTTCTCCCCCTTTTGTCAGTAATGACCAAAAAGGTTTGAAGACATAGAGTATCTACTCATTCCTAGTTGTAGTAGATGATGGAGCAGGGTCGTCATTGGAGTTTGGTGGTGCAGACAGGCCTGACGCAGAAACCAGATGCAGTGCAGCCATGGTGAAGTGGCGTCATCTTCTTCATCGACGACTCTCAAAACAATAGTCGCAACCAAAGACGAATGTTCAGAATCTTCAATAGACGGAGTGCGACGCCACCTTGCATTTGGTGGAGGCCTGGAGTCAAACTTGAAGTTCTCTGTGAATTCATCTTCGCGAAGATCGTCTTCAGGACAGAGCATTGTGAGGCTCTTCCAGGACCGCTGTCGGAGTAATTGGCCACGGGTATCCCGAAGACGGCAAGACAATATTTCAAGACATCGGGGCTAGCAAAGCCCCTCGGTCCGACTGCCCGGCTGCTCCTGTCGGCTCCCCGTCCGGCTGCTCTGCCTGGCCGGCTGCCGGCTGTCGACTGCACCAACTAGCCGGCTGCCGGCTTCAGCCAAACTCGACACCGACAAGACACCGACGAGACGGTCGTACCCGAGCACTATTCATGTGTCACCCCAGCCATCATGTATAGTGTCACTTGTCCCCTGGAACTATTTATGAAGTGACCCAGGGGACAAGCATGACACCCCACCATGCCTTGCCCATGCTACCACTTAGCTTACTTCCTAAGCTAGCCATGCCTATATATATGGGCACACATCCATCCATCCAGGGGGGATGGACTCACTCTCACACACACTCACACGTGAGCACCCATATGCTCACGGCCATGAGCATGGCTGGCCACTAGCATGCCCCATATGCATGCATATACCAGATCAGATGCACTTGGCACCGATCTCAGATATAGCTCCAGGAGCAACTCTGTACCCGATATACTACAGATACACAGACATGCAGGAGTACGGGTATTATCTCTCCGGAGAGCCCCGAACCTGGCTAAACTAGCGCGTGCTACTCGCATACCCGCTCCCGGTCCTATCAGCAGCAGTCTTACCCTCAC